>NC_082709.1:162705183-162827683 GCF_030144855.1 Hypanus sabinus | reverse complement strand
GATTCTGTCTAATATAATGGGAAGTATTTTTTCTCTCTGTTCCTCTCCCAGGAGTTGTCTAGACGGGTGTTTGGCAAGGTCTTGGTGATCCGCTGTGTGTTAGAAGCTGGAGACAGGAGAGTAGGTGGAGGAAAGGAATGGAGGGAATGAGGCAGGGTCTAAGGAACAGAACATTGGCTTCACTGAGAAAGGGAGAGAGAAAGGGGTCTCAGCCTGAACAGAAAAGATCAAGGGGTGGGAATAATAGATCACCAGATGGATAGGGAGGGAAAATCTTGGGCTAGTTGGCAAGGGGCACAAGGAAATCACATTCCCACTGGCAGCCAGTGCCCTGGTCTCCCTTTTGCTGATTGTGTAACACTATTTTGCTTTCCTACCCTACTCCAAGTATCTCAATTCCATCTTTGAGAAGTATGAGATTCAAAGGTTTTTCTTTAATACAGGATGAGCCATGAGATAGGAAAACGGTTGTTGAGAGAATTATATTTGATAGTGGTGGGGCTATAATGAGGAAAGTTTATCCTTATTATTTATAAAAGGTAACAGGACTTTAGAACTACTTTGATGCTGTGTGCCTTACAGCAGAGTAGAAGAAAACTGAACTTCTTTTTAAAATACAAGTTCTAAGTAACTTCTGACTAGTTGTTTTGATTAGTAAACATATCTATAAGGAGTACTCATCCTTTTTTGGCCTTTGATCTGTATTTTAATATAGACAAATCTGCAGCGATTGACTTGGGAAGAGATCTGACAAATAGAAGGTTTTTAAATCCTTTGGCTGTAAAAGAATTTGAAGACAGCAATGCTCTGTACAGATTGGTGGAGCATGACTCCGTTGCTTCATTAAATGCCAAAGCTGCAGCACAATATAATGCCTCTTCGGGTATGTAGCATTTTATTCCTTTTCTGCTTCTGTTCCATGGAAGATCACCACCAGAATGTATAATTTAAATAGACAACATCCAATGTACCTGACTACTTTCGGTAGTAAATGTTAATGACACTTTCCACATCCTATAATAATAATAATAATGGAAAACATCTTCAATGCCAATAAGAAATTACACTGTCTATCATTGTATGTATATATTTCCCTTTCTTGTTTCAACCATAGTCAATGTCCTTGACCAACAGTAGGAGATTACCGAGCAATTTTATTTATTTTTTTAGAGTTACAGCACTGAACGAGCCCTTCGGGCCCAAAAGAGCCATACCACCCAGCAACCCACCTATTTAGCACTAGCCTAACTGCAGGACAATTTATAATGACCAATTAGCATACTCACTGGTACATCTTTGGACTGTGGGAGGAAACCGGAGCACCAGGAAGAAACCCACGTGGTCATGGGGAGAACATACAAACCCCTTACAGGTGGCGCTGGAAATGAACTCTGACCTCCAATGCCCCGACTATAATAGAGTTTCACTATCCGTTATGCTATCTTTTATAGACTTGGCTTTTTTCATTTGTAGATGCTTTCACAGGATCAGCAATCTTTTTCAAATATCCACAAAGATAACTCTTAACAAAATTGAAAAGCCTTTGTCAAATTTGCCTTCTCCACTGCCGTTTTTCTTCTGATTTGAACCTTCAAGCAGAAAATTGCTTCAGGGTAGGGATTCTGGCAGATTAGTAGATCTATTTTCTTTGTTCCTAACTTGTGTTAGTGGCGTAGTCGTTGATTCATGGCACAGAAACAGGTCCTTTGGCCCAAATCATCTATGCTGACAAATTGCCTACCTGAGTTAGACCAATTTGCGTGGGTTTGGCCCATACCCCTCTAACCTTTTCATGTTTATGTACCTATCTGGATATCTTTTAAACCTCTACCCACCTTTACCACTTTCTCTGGCAGCTTGTTCCACATACATCACCCTCAGTGTGCAAAATTTGTCCTTTCATGTCTGCTTGAGCTCCACCTAGTGTTCTTGGTCATCCTGATGCATCTGCCCTCCCTGCCTCACAGAGACCTTTTAATATTTGTGCATTCTTGGTTATCAGCCAACTAGTGCTGTCCAGTGTGTCAGTGATTCACCCTACATTGTCCCCTCTGTCTTCCCCTTTCAGGTTGACATTAACTCCATCTGGTTTTCTCACTTCCCGGTCTCTTTGAGCTCCACTTTGCCTTGTCCCTGTCAGGCCAATTTCAGCGGATCACTGCCTTCTCACTTTCAGGATGGCTTGAGCACTTGACTCTGCCTTCTCAATGCCTGACCCGCTTGATCTCCCACCTGATTTTCTCCCTTTCCAGGTGATTTGCACTTCCACCCTTCATTCTTCTTATTATGTGATCTTTAGCTCCGCCATGTCTCTTTTACATTGGCTGCAGATCCATCTCCCTTTCAGGTCTGATTTAGCTCTACTTGTCTCTTTCACGTCTGACTAAGCTCAATTCCGCTTCTTTTCGAGAGCAGCTTGAGTTTAATTTTAACAGCAAAGTTCAAAGTTCAAAGTAAATTTATTATCAAAGTACATATATGTCACCACTTACAACCCTGAGATTCATTTTCTTGCGGGCATACACAATAAATCTATAATAGAATCAATGAAAGACCACACCAACTTGCCTGTTCAACTAGTGTGCAAAAGACAAGAAACCGTGAAAATACAAAAAGAAACAATAAATAAATAAGCAACAAATATTGAGAATGTGAGATGAAAAGTCCTTGAAAGTGAGCCCAGAGGCTGTGGGAGCATTTCAATGAGGTTGAGTGAAGTTATTCTCTTTGGTTCAAGAGCCTGATGGTTTAGAGGTAATAGCTATTCCTAAACCTGGTGGTGTGAGTCCTGAGCCTCCTGTCCCTTCTCCATGAAGTCAGCGGCAAGAAAAGAGTATGCCCTGGGTGGTGGGGATCCCTGATGATGGATGCTGCTTTCATGCAACAACACATCGTGTAGGGGTGCTCAATGGTGGGGAGGGCTTTACTGTGATGAAGTGGACCGTATCCACTCCTGTTTGTAAGGTTTGTTGAAGCAGAATCTCATATTTGTTTCTAATAGTAATGTGATGAAATAATCTGTCACATTTTTCAGTTTTTCAGTATTTGAAGGTCATGAAAGATTTACTTACAAAGTTGTTCTCAGCACACGTTACATCAGACGGCAAGGTTAGTCAATACTTCCTTTTTAAAATCCTCTTCTTTTGCTCAACAATTTAAAATTTTCTATTCCTATCTAATACTTCAACCTTCGTGAAATAAAGAGCTAAACAGCTCTTTAAATTTTACTGATTCTTGTCATTATTTTATCGTTAGCTTCAACCCATTTGGTTTGATGACAGAGTAAACATAGGTTTCTTAGTTGCTGATATGTCCAAAATTATAATTAACAATTTCACTTTTCTTTATTGTAGATAGTAGATTATAAATCCATGGCTGCAAGTCCAACTTTTGAGGAGTATTGTCAACATACAACACAACTGCAGCATCTAGATATTAGCAGTCTCAGTAGGATAAAGAAACTGGCATTCTTCATCAATCTGTACAATATGTTAGTCATTCATGGGAATATTAAGAGCGGACCTCCGAGAAATGCACCACAAAGATATAAGGTAAGATGGCAAACTTGTAGATTTTACTTGTTCTGAGCACATGGATACTGCTTCTTACATAGAGAGGCTGCTTCCTAGAATGAGTTCATGTGCGAGTAGGATCAGGAAATGATGTAAAAATCAATAAGAACCAGGGACACTCCGCAGGGTCTGTGATTTGACCCTCAGCAGATCAGGTTGCACCTGTGGAAAGAGAAACTGAGTAATGTTCTAAGTTGAAACCACGTTCTCCAGGACTGGGATAAAGAGAAAACATTTAGTTCAAGTTTCCAGTAAAGAGACAAGTGATGTTTTCTTTATCCAAACTTTTAGGGTTAGTATTTATAAAGTCATGGAGCAAATAGCACAGAATCAAGCCCTTCGGCCCACTTGGCCCATGCCAGCCAAGTTCTCACTTAAGCAAGTTCCTTTTGCCTATTTTTGTCCTGAACCTTCCGAAACCCTTCCTATCCATGTAATTCCCCAAGCGCCTTTTAGATGTTCTTAATATACAGTACCCATCTCAATCACTTCTTCTGGCAGCTCATTCCATATAAAGACCACCCCTTAGGTGAAAAAGTTGCCCCTTAGGTTCCTATTTAATCTGTTCCCTCTCACCTTAAAAGTATGGTCTCTATAGTTCTTGATTCCCTCATCCCTGGGAAAAAAAGACTGAGTGCATTAACCCTATCAATGCCCATCATGATGTTATACACCTCTATAAGATCACCCTCTCACTCATCTGTTTTCTAATGAATAAAGATCTAATCTCCCAATCTTCTTTCTATAACTCAGTCCCTCAAGTCCAAGTAGCATTCTTGTTAATCTTTTCTGTACACCTTCCAATTAATGGTATCTTTCCAACAGTAGAGCCACCAAAACTGAACACAATCTTTCAAATACTGTATGCCTTCATCTATGACTTGTACAACTACAAAATAACATCCTAACTTTATACTCAAGGCCCTGACTGATGAAAGCAAGGGTGCTCAAAGCCACCTTTACTTCCCTGTCTACACATGATGCCAATTTCTGCAATCTATCTACTCCTAAGTGCCTTGGTACTACAGTGCTCCTGGGGCCTTACCATTCACTGTAAAATTCCTACCCTGGTATGTCTTCCCAAAATGTGACACCTTGTACTTATCTAAATTAAACTCCATTTGCCATTCCTCAATCCACTAGCCCAGCCAATCTAGATTCCTCCGTATTTTCTGGCAACCATTTTAACTGTCATTTACATAGTTTATTAAAGGGACAAAATAGCCAAATGGTGGCCCATCAAGCCTTTGTCAGTGTTTTGAAACTTAATATATAAAGACTCCATCATTTGTTTTTCTCCCCCCATATAATTCTTCCTTATGTTCATTACCTTTTGAAGGTGATAGCTAAAACTTTATCTTGCAGTCTGTAATAGTTAGTGCATTTGAAATCCTAACTATTTATTGCATAAAGGACACCTCCAGACCTTTTTTTTAATTGAGATAAATCTTTTTCCTGGGTTATTGAAATAACAGCCATTAGAAACAATTTCTCTTTATTTACTTCATCTAGTCTTGCTGTAATTTTAAACATCTCTTTCAAATTATCAAATTATGAAGATATTGAACAGATCAAATGCCATATTAAAAGAAATATAATCATTTATTTTGAGGAGTTTTCTAAAGTGGATACTTTTTTATTTGATTTATGTCTATAATAATGTCCTCTCAAATCAATTTTGTACCGTTTCAGTTTTTTAATTCCATAAGTTACAAGATTGGTGGAAAGGTGCTTTCGCTGAATGATATTCAGAATGGTGTACTTCGTGGTAATCGGAAAGGTCCAGCTCAAGTTACAAAACCATTCTCAAACAATGATCCACGTCTTAAGGTTGCTTTGCTGCTTGAATATACTGCTGAATTTATATAAATAAGTTAACTCTGTTGATTAATGTCCTTAAAATAATTATAACAGTTATTCCAGCACTTAAACTTTTGGGTGAATTGTCTTCTTTGATTGAAAATCCTAGTCTTTGTTATGTTTTCCTCAAGCCTCAATCTTATAAGAAGGTCTAGGTATCATCAGGAATATATGTTTTTACTTTGTCTGGATTGTAACTGTCCCATCAAACCATTACAGCAAAAATCTTGCTGAAAATCAAAAGAAAATTTGGCAAATATATGAGCAACTTTTCTAAAAAAAAAATCTGGTAATGGTGGAAGTGCTTGAACTATTGGGCTTATAAAAAATTTCAAATCACCATTGATTGAATACTTTAAACAATAAACGATCATAACTTACTTAGAAAGCTAGTCTTTAAGAGTGCCATACTTATTTGGCTCTTTAAGGCAATACTACATAGAATCTGTAATAATTAAATGTATTAAACTTTCTTCTATTTTGCACAGAGTTTCAAATTTATTTCCCAATGCAAAGTGGATTTTTATAAAGGCTCTACGTGACCATTGAACAGAAAATTAATTTCAACTATACTCTATAATACAATCTTTGGTATAAACTAATTTCACTGTTTTAAAACACAAACAAGAAAAAATCTGCAGATGCTGGAAAATCAAGCAACACACAGACAAAATGCTGGAGGAACTCAGAAGGCCAGGCAGCATCTATGGAAAAGAGCACAGTCAACACTCTGGGCCGATGAAGGGTCTTGGCCCGAAATGTCAACTGTCTTCTTTTCTGTAGATGCTGCCTGGTCTGTTGAGTTCCTCCAGCATTTTGTGTTTTGTCACTGTTTTACAAATACAGTTTCACAACTTAGCTAAACCAAAAACTCAACAATTTTATTATTTAAAAACTGAATCAATCTGCATGGGAGTTTTTGGGTATATGTATGATAATGCAAATGTTAGAAATTTGTTTTGTGGTCCATGATCCATAAACCGATTCTCATTGGGAGATTAGAACTTTGACAAACTTCTATAGATGTGTGGAGAAGTCTATTGACTGGCTGCATCACAGTCTGGTCCCTGTGAATTGAAAATCCTACAAAAAGTAATGGATATGGCCCAGTCTATCACTGGTAAAGCCCTTTCATTATCAATCTTTTCTATTGAGTTTCGAGTAGATAAACGTAACAATGATAATGATACAAAAAGATCGGGATTACATTAATAACGGTTAAAGTATACAGAAACAGACTCCGAGTATCATGTGTAATCTAAGCCTCCCAATTTCTTAGTAACTCAACATGAAAAAGATTCAAAAAAAGGTTTTTTACAAGAGAAAAAAGTCCCCCTAAACTAAAAAAAAGACAAAATAACAATAAAACAAAACAAAAGCTGGGCTGCCATGTTTCATCAATTAAAATCATTATTTGTCATTAACTCCGCTCCTCTATACACGAACAAAATATTATTGAGAAGGATTTGGAAAAGGTCAGCTTATATCATATGAAAATGTTGAATAAATGACCTTCAAATTTCTTCAAATTTAATTGAAGGGTCGATAGTGCTACTCCTAATTTTTTCTAAATTTAAACATGTTATAATTTGGGAAAACCATTGAAATGTAGTAGGGGGATTAGAATCTTTCCATTTAAATAAAATGGATCTTCTGGCTATTAATGTAACAAATGCAGTCAAATGGCAAGCTGAGGGGGATAATTGACTAGAGACTTTCACTGGTAATCCAAAAATGGCAGTGATAGGATGAGGTTGTAAATCAATATGCAAAATTGCTGAAATAATATCAAAAATATCGTTCCAATATTTTTCCAAAAGAGGACAAGACCAGAACATATGTGTCAAGGAAGCTACCATAGACTTACATCTGTGACAAACAGGATTTATATGGCAATAAAAACGAGCTAACTTATCCTTGGACACATGGGCCCTATGAACCACCTTAAATTGTATCAAAGCATGTATAGCACACATGAAGAAGTGTTTAGTTGGAGAATTTTCTCCCATTTCTCTGTAGGTAAAAGTACCTGATGTTCTCTTTCCCATTCATTCGTAATTTTATCAGATGTACCCAGAAGTATTTTCTTAATCAAATCATTATTAATTGCTATTAAACTCTTCTGATACGGGTTTAAACCTATTTTTTTCTGTAATTTCAGTTTGCTGTAATATCGGAAAAGTAGGTAAAATAATATTCAAAAAGTTTCTAATCTTTAAATATCTGAAAAAATGTGATCAAGGCCAATTATATATATTAAACAACTGTTCAAAAGACATGAGGCAGTTATCCATGAATAAGTCATGAAAACATGTCATTCCCTTTGTTTTCCATAAAAGGAAAGCTTGATTAATTCTGAATGGTTCAAAGAAAAAAATAGATATAATAAGACTTAATAGGATAAATTTATTCAATCCAAAAAAAATTACAAAATTGAAAACATATTCATAGTGTATGTTTAGTTATTGGATTATTCATTTGTTTATTCAGTTTAGTAAGTTCAAAGGGAAGCAAGGCCCCTAAAATAGAAACCAATGACAACTCCTGTACAGACTCGCACACGAGGTTCACCCATCGTGGACAATGAATTTCATCCAAATTTTGTGTCCAGAACGTTAAGTATCGAATATTAATTGCCCAATAATAGAATCTTAAGTTCGGCAATTCCAAACACCATCCTTTTTTGATTTCTGTAAATATTTCTTACTTAACCTAGGATTTTTATTCTGCCATATATGTGAAGAAATTTTAGATCCAAAAATATCAAAAAAGGATTTAGTAATGAAAATTGGTACCACCTGTAATAGATACAGAAATTTAGGTAAAATAATCATCTTAATAGAATTAATTCTACCAATATAAGGACAATGGGGACCATTTAGTAAGCAGTTGTTTAACATGATCAATTAAGGGAAAAAGTTAACTTTAAATAAATCCTTATGCTTCTTAGTAATTTTAACACCCAAAGAAGTGAAGTAATCAGTAACCAGTCTGAATGGTGATTGTCTATAGATTGGGACTTGAATACTTAATGGGAAAAGTCACTCTTATTAAGATTCAATTTATAACCAGAAAAACTACTAAACTGAGCAAGTAGTGATATTATTGCAGGGATGGACTTCTCTGGGTTAGAGATATATAGTAACAGGTTATCTGCATATAGTGATACCTTATGTATCCCATTCCCACGAATAATGCCAAATATATTGGGTGAATGATGAAGAGCGATTGCCAAGGGCTCCAAGGCAAAGGGACTTAAAAGACAGCCCTGTCTAGTGCCTTGAAAAAGCCTGAAAAAGGGGGACCTCTGATTATTGGTAAGTACAGAAGCCAAAAGTGTATGATATATCAATTTAATCCAAGATATAAACTTTGGGATAAAATTTAATTTCTCAAGAGTGTTAAATAAATATTCCCATTCAACTCTATCAAATGCCTTCTTGGCATCAAGTGAAATAACACGTTCTGAAGTTTTAGATGAAGAAGTATATACAATATTCATTAACCTCCTAACATTAAAATACAAGTAACGATTTTTAATAAATCCTGTCTGGTCATCAGAGACAATTTGTGGCAATACATTTTCCAATCTAATTGCCAATATTTTGGAAAAGATTTTGGAGTCCACATTCAACAAGGATATAGGTCTATATGATGCATATTCAGTGGGGTCTTTATCTTTTTTTATGAATTAAAGAAATAGATGCTTCATAAAAGGACTGTGAAATAAGGCATCCTAAAAGATTCTACCTAACCAAGGAGAAAGTAGATTTGAAAAGAGTTTTAAAAATTCTACTGTATACTCATCCAAAGCAGGTGCTTTACCAGAATTCATCAAAGAGACTGCTTTCTTTATTTCTTCTTCCTTGATGGGAGCATCTAATGCTAAACATTCATTAAGTGGTAATTTCAGAATATTCAATTTCCTTAAAAATTCATGCATTATGATAGAATCATAATTCTAATTGGTATAAAGAGGTATAGAATTCTTGAAAAGATTTATTAATTTCATCATGGTCAATCATCAAAAATACCATCCCATTTACTAACTTTAATAATCTGACATTTAGCCGAAGCAATTTTCAATTGGTCGGCCAATAATTTATCTGATTTATCACCATATATATAAAATGACTCTTAGTTTTAAGTAATTGATTTTCAATCGGGAGTGTTAATAACAAACTGAAGTTCAACTCTATTTTTATAAAGCCCCAGATTAGGAGCAGCAGAATATTTTTTATCAATTTCTTTAATCTTATCAACCAATGTACATATTTCATTATTAATTAATTTTTTCAATCCAACAGAATATGATATAATTTGGCCATGGATGTATACTTTTAAAGTATCCCAAAATATCCCACAGTAAATTTCTTCCGTAAAGTTAGTTGAAAAGAAAAAGGCAATTTGTTCTTTAATAAAGTTAACAATGTTTAAGTCCTGAAGTAGAGTAGAATTGAACCGCCATTGTCTAGCGCTAAAACAGGTAAAGCCCTCTCCACCACTCAGCACATCTATATGGAGCATTGTTGCAGGAAAGTTGCATCCATCTTCAGCAAATTTCACCACACAGGTCAGGTTTCTTCTCACGGCTGCCAGCAAAAGCTACAGGAGCCTCAAGATTCATACCACAAGGTTCAAACAGTTATCACCCCTCAACCATCAGATTCTTGAACCAAAGGGGATAACTTCATTTAACTTTACTTGCCCTATCATTGAACTGTTTCCACAACCTTTGCACTCACTTTCAAGGACTCTTCATTTCATGTTCTGGATATTTATTGCTTATTTACTTATTATTATTACTTTTTATTTCTTTCTTTTGCCATGGACTCAGAGGTCAAGGGGCTTAAATCTACTTACCAGTGAAGTGAGATGATGAGTTTTAAATATTACTTACTGTGCTTATTGTTCATGATGGAGACTCCTCTTCAGTAAGGTTATCAAAAGAAGATTGATCAATTGCTTTGAGCAACAGATCAATTCATTCCTAAAGCATGACCTTGAGGGTCTAATTACTTGGCATTTTAATCATTCATCAGCTCCCTCTGCCCTTGACACTTTGTGAAATGCACTGTAACACTTTCTTTAATTTTTCAGGCTGCATTGGAGGAGGTAGAACCTCTTATTCATTTTGCTTTGAACTATGGAGCAATTAGCTGTCCTCCAATCAAGATTTACACTGCTGAGGTTTGTTCCAATTACCATTTTAAACCATGTTCTCTGAACTGATTCCACAACCTATGGACTCACTTTCAAGAACTCTACAACTTATGTGCTCAATCTTATTTATTGATTATTAACTCTTTTGTATTTGCACAGATTGCCTTCTTTTGCACATTGGTTGTTTGTCAGTGCTTGTGTACAGTTTATTTATTGATTCTATTATACTTTTTGTTCCACTATGGTTGCCTGCAAAAAAAAACTCCTGGTAGTATACTTCGATGATTAAATTTACTTTGATCTTTAAACTTTGAACATTCAAAAGTTTTCACTTTCTGGTGTCATCTCCATCATCATTTAGGAGGCATTTTATCGACTTACTTTATGTTGTAATTTTAAAATCTCATAAATGACTGCCTTTTCTCTTTCCATATGATTTGATGCTATCAGGATATTATTATTTTGACATTTTAAATTATATTCTGATGTGATGGAAAGTTTAAGACTATACTTGATGGCCTAATTGACAAAGAAGGGCAAATAATGGGCCAGCAGGATATATTTTCTCATGACAAAAAGAATGCGAGTGCTGAAAATTGGAGTCAAACGTAAAATGTTGAATGAACTTTGTGTGTTGCTCCAGGTTCTTACGTCTGAATTTTGTTGCACCCCTACAAAGTCTCTTCGAGGTATGCCCACTTTGAAGAAGTTCTCCTCCTCTCTTTGCCATTAGGTCTGTAAGACCCTGTCTCACTGCTCCCCTTCTTCATCCACACTATCACCCAGACTCACTACTAAAACATGTCTTTCCTTTGAACTGCCATCTTGTCTTGTTGTACCTCCCAACTCCACTTTCAGGCCTCCCAGTTTGGTTCCAGCCAAGATCTAAAGTATTTCTGGTGCTATTTCCAATCTCCACTCCCCTATCTGCCTGTCACACCTCCACAAATGGATCCATTTGCCAGCTCTTGCTTCACCCTTCCCTCCATCTCTTTATGGTGGCTATCTCCCCTGTATCTTTCAGTGCAGGTGAAGGGTCTCAGATTGAAATGTTGACTGATATAAATGCTGCCTGACCCTCTGGGCTCCTCCAGCATTTTGGGTGTTGCAGGAGATATTTGCTCCTCTAGCTAACTTGAACTCATTAGCTGATGAACTCAAAAATGAGCTATGTTGTAACAACCTGGCCCTTAACACCCAGAAGACCAAGGAGATCATTGTGGACTTCAAGCATGCTGGGAGCCACACTCATGTCCCCATCTACATCAACGGAGCTGTATTAGAGCGTGTATCAAGCTTCAAATTCCTTGGTGTCCACATTTCTACTGATCTCACTTGGTCCCTGAACTCCTCCATCCTGATCAGAAAGGTGCAACAGTGCCTTTATTTCCTGAGGAGCATCGAGAAAGCTCACCTCTGTCCCAGGATACTGACGGACTTTTACAGCTGTACCATTGAGAGCATACTCACCAACTGCATCTCAGTGTGGTATGGCAATTGTCCCGTATCAGACTGCAAAGCACTCCAGTGGGTGGTGAAAACTGCCCAATGGATTATCGGCACCCAATTGCTCACCATTGAGAACATCTACCATAAACGCTGCCTGGGCAGGGTGAAAAGCATTATCAAGGATGCATCTCACCCTAACCATGGACTTTTTACTCTCCTTCCATCCGGTAGGCACTACAGGAGCCTCTGCTCCCACACCAGCAGGCACAGAAAGAGCTTCTTCCCTGAGGCTGTGACCCTGCCGAACCTCACATCACAGAGCTAAGCAGTATTACACCCATATTGTACTGTCTCAGTACTTTTATATTTGTGTGCTGTAGCACTTATATTTTATTCACAGTTATTTTGTAAATAACACTATTCTTTTGCACTTCTGCTTAGATGCTAATTGCATTTCATTGGCTTTGTATCTGTACTTGGCACAATGACAATAAAGTTGAATCTACTCTAATATAATCTAATGTTTAAAAAAGTTTGGAGATTGTTCACAGAATGTCTAGGCTCATTTTAAAGTGTATCTATAAAGGAATATATAATTTGCCCAAAATTTCATACTGATTTCTTTTTCATCATGTTAGCTGATATCAGCTTGGGTATAAATAACCATTGGGTCCCAAAGTCACTGAAGGCCAAGGCCTTTCCGGGCTTCTGAATGGCTTCTGACAGGATTGTACATTCCCATGTATTGACTGAAGGTGAAATCAAGCTCTATTCTTTTCTGTGCCGTAGATAAGTGAGTTTCCTATAGGCAATTAGTTTCTCACAGTCCATGGTACACCTGAAATCCTGTCCAAAATGAGTAACTTCCTGAAGGGGTTCCAGAGCCTGTATTATTTATAGGCATGTATAAGTAGTTATTTTAGACTACTTGCAGATACATGACTTTCAGATGCAAGTCAAAGCTGCCAAAATAAATTTGGATGGATAACAGAAAACAGATGATGGAGAACTTTGCAACCAAAACTGTGCTTTAATCCCCAATTCCAGGATGTTGACAATCAGCTAAAGATTTCAGCTGAAGCTTTTCTTGATTGTGCTGATGGCTGCCAAATCAATGTATCGAGAAAGGAAGTTGGTCTCAGTCAAATTTTTAAACGATATAAGATTGATTTTGGCGGAACAAATGAGAAGGTAAAATATTCATGTTGACTTCCAAACTATGCTCTTGAATCAATTGATGACAAACTATAAGATTTTTATAAAGCATCATGGTTTAAGACAATTTTTACCTGTATCAATTTATTGATTAAATTGTTCAAAATTAACATAGACTCAATTAAGAAAAAATAATCGTATTTCACGGTTTTAATAATGGAAGATACTTAACCTTCCATGAAGGTAACTGTTGGTAGCAATTAGCTTAAAAGTAATAAAAATGGAAAAAGTTAGTTCAAATCTGCACACTAACTCACCCAAAACATTCCCTTTAATTGGCACACTAATTACCACTCTGTTATGAATGTACCACAGCTCTGAGGGGCCGAAGGGTGCGGGATAGCCCCCTCCTTTGTGAGAATCGCAAGATCACTATTGATTTAGGTCAGGAGACCCAGGGAATGAGAGAGAGACATGCGGAATGTCTCGTTCCCCGGCGATATAAAGCAACGGGACACGGCCATTGTCTCTTGTAGATGAACTTGTGTATTGCACTACTGTGCTATGTGGAAGCCCTCGGGCAAAGTGGGCTGGTTGAGGGAGGGATTGCATCACCCCCAACCTGATTGACATCTGCGACCCTGGGAGTCAGGATAAAAGACGGTCTGTGGAGCGATCCCATGATAGCGGAAGCCGGTGGGAGGCTACGTGCGTTCGGTTACATTTTGCCCCGGAAACCCGGTGCCCTTACCATGGAAAAACAGCTTTTAGCTAACAACGGGGAAACCAACTCCCAAAAGACTCGAAGGATTGGCATCATCCAAGAACTGGGCAAGTTTAACCCGTCTCTCTCTCAAACCCAAATCGCTGCAGCTTGAACGAACTAACAGTGACTTTTATATTTCCATCGGACAATACATTATCCCCTAGACAACGATAGAGCTATTTCTTATTGATTATTATTATACCCGCACTTTTAGATTTACTATTGACGACGTATATTATCTGTATGTTTGCATTGATCTTATTTTGTGCCCCTTTATCAATAAATACTGTTAAAAATAGTACCATCAGACTTCAATGGACCTCTCTATCTTTGCTGGTAAGTGACCCAGTTACGGGGTTTGTAACAACTTTAAGTATTCACTTGTTTCAACCTCAGCATACCATCTAAGCCCATAACCTGATCCATCAAGAATGAGAGAACAGCCAAGTGCATGGGAACACCATCCCCTACATTTTCTCCACCAAGTCACACAGTATACCGACCTAGAAACAAACACTGAGAATTTAATGCCGTCACTTTTTTTTCCAGAGTTAATTAGATTGGGTGGTGAATGATGGTCACATCCTGAAGAATTGTAATTTTTCAACCCTTTGGAATGAGTCCGTTGTCAAAAATAATGTGGATAGACAAACTGTCATTAACTTATTTAGCATGATTTGTAGTCCATGGCTTCATTTTAAGGTACCATGGATTAATTATTAATGACACCAACCTTAGAATTCGAGCTTTTCAGAACTTGATAGTTATAAGTTTGTTCTAGCCTACAGAATGATATTAATCAGATGGTAATCAGTAAGATAATAAGCAGATGAAATTTTATACGTGTTAGCCTGTTAGGACTAATAAGGGTGGGACGTATACAATCAATGACTGGGCTCCAGGGAGTTTAGAGGTACAAAGGGACTTTGACAGACAGACAGACATACTTTATTGATCCCGAGGGAAACTGGGTTTCGTTACTGTTGCACCAACCAATAATAGAATAGAAATATAGCAAAATAAAACCAGAAATAATTAAATGATAATAAGTAAATCATGCCAAGTGGAAATAAGTCCAGGACCAGTCTACTGCCTCAGAGTGTCTGACACTCTGAGGGAGGAGCTGTAAAGTTTGATGGCCACTGGCAGGAATAACTTCCTATGACATTCAGTGTTGCATCTCGGTGGAATGAGTCTCTGGCTGAACGTACTCCTGTGCCTAACCAGTACATTATGGAGTGGATGGGAGACATTGTCCAAGATGGCATGCAACTTGGACAGCATCCTCTTTTCAGACATCAACATCAGGGAATCCAGTTCTATCCCCACAACATCACTTGTACAACTTTGGTGTACAAGTCCAAAGTTTCCTGAACATGGCAGCACAAATAGATGGGGTGGTGAAGAAGGCATACAGGATGCTTGTCTTCATTAGCTGTGGCATAGATTACACAAAGCAGGGAGGTCCTGGTACAACTTTATATGGCATTGTTTAGACCACAGCTGGAATATTGTGTGCAGTCAGGTCATTGGATGTGATTGGACTGGAGAGAAGATTCACTGAGATGTTGCCTGGAATAAAATGTTTCAACCATAAGGAGAGAATGGGTAGGGTGGATTTGTTTTCCTTGCACACAACTGAGGTGTGCAGAACTGTGGCAGGCGATGGTAGGAAGGAGAAGAAGAAGAAAGCCGTTAACTCCCTTAATGGGATGCCGTCACAACAGGCTTTCTTGTTTGTCATACGAGTTGAGCTAGCCAAGTTGCTAGCTCAACTCTCAACCCAGCATGGATGGAAAGCATGCAAGAACTCGGGAGTCTTTGCTCTGAAGTCCGGCACTGATGCCACTGTACCACCAGCCAGTCTAGGCAATGGTAGGAGAGAGGGTGAAAAACTGCTCCCCATGACAGAGATGTCCAAAACCAGACAGCACAGACTTAAGATGACAAAGAGATTGAATGAATATATTTTTTCACCTAAAGGTGGTTAAAATCTGGAAGGCATTGTCTGAGAAGGCATTACCTTCCCAACATTTAAGACACATATGGATGAGCGCTTGAAATGTCTAGGCACAACAGTCTATGAAGTGCTGGTAAAGGATTAGACTAGACAGGACTTGATGGTCAGCATGATCTGATGGCCTGTTTCTGTGCTGTATGACTCTATGACTTCCACTGTACCAAGATAGAAAATGTAATTTTCACTAGGTCACTTGACACCCATGTTTGGCCAAGTACTGCAATCAGAAGACACAGGAACAGAATTAGGCCATTTTGCCCATCGAGTCTGCTGCACTATTCCATCATGGCTGTTTTATTATCTCCATTAACCCCATTCCCTTGCCATCTCCCTGTAACCTTTGACCCCCTAACTAATCAAGAACTTATCAACCTTTGCTTTCAATCTATGCAATGACTTGGCCTCCACAGCTTTCTGTGTGAATGAGTTCCGCAGGTTCACTACCCTCTGGCTAAAGAAATTCTTCCTCATCTTGGATCTAATTGGACATCGCTCTATTCTAAGGGTGTGCCCTCTGGTTCCCAATCATAAGAACGTAAGAAATAGGAGCAGATAAATCCTTTATCTTTTGTTCATATTACAGGATTGGAGCATTGCTAGCAAGGCCAGAATTTGTTGCTTATCTAATTGCTGTTGAGTAGGTAGTGTTAAACAGCTGCAGCCCTTCTGGTGAAGGTATTTCCACAGTGCTTTTGGTTGTGGAGTTCCAGGTATTAAACTCAGTGACCATGAAGAAACACAGGCTTTATGGTTGATCATTGAGAACATGGTAACAAGACACATAGAAAACCATCATGTAACAACAATGTTCTAGGAAAAGAAATATGTTTGATAAATCTAATAGAATATTTTGAAGATGTTACTGGCACCGTGGATAGATTCTAAAGGACTGTCACATAGAAAGTAATCAATTCCATTATTTTAAAAAAGCATATAAATTCACCTTGATTTTCACAATCACTCTATTATTGAGCATATAAATTAATTGGTTCAATTTTCAAGATTTTGTGTACATATCAGCAGATTGCATGTATGCATTTAAACTTAAAAGGAAACTGATTGGATGTCAAGTTCTCAGTTGTCCTGAAGTGATAAGGCTCTATTAAAAAGGTAATTTCTCACTGACAAAAAAGTGATAACTTCTCAAAGATTAAACTTTCTTCACCCTTATTTATTTCTACAATTGAAACTAAAATATTCCTGAAAGCACTATATTATCTGGTTGAATGTATTTGTAATTTGATCATTTGTACAGTTGCTGAAATGGGTGTTTGAGCATCTACAAGATTCACCAAAGAAGAGAGCACTGAAAGAACTCCTAGACCATAGAAAAGTCAAAATTGTTTATCTTCCATTTGATTGGTCAACGAATTCTAAAGACTGATGAAAAGAGGCATTGAAAGCTATTGGCTCTGATCACCATCCACTGATCCTTACCAATATTGTCTAATACTTTTGTTGTTGTATTATGCTATAGATTTACCAATCATTAGGGTGTTTGATATAAATATCTGCAAGCACCTTAGTATTCATTACAGTTTGTTACAGTACTTTGCTCTCTTATGCAATTATATGACATAGCGCAGAAGTCATGTTTTCAAAAACAGTCTAAGCTGGATGTTTTAGTCAGATCAGAATAACTAGAAGGAATAATAGCTTCAATTTTTTTCTCCTTCTCTGACTAAAACATTATGAAACATGTCAATTCAGCCAAATGTTTTTCAGACTGATATTACCATCTCTCTAACTACTCTTTGTGAAGACCTTCATGACGAATTGTCTGCTAATATAACTGTAACAAGCACTTTAGTGTTTGCATGTCAAGTATGGAAGGTTGTATTGATCTAACTATTGTCTTTCTCAGACTATCAATAAAGAAAGTGCAAGACAATTAATTTCAACTATTTAATTTTGGTTTTCTTGAATATTTTAGAAAAAAAAGCCTCTTTTATGTATTCATTCATTTTCAGCATCCAAAGATCACAGCAAAGGATAACATTTATTCCCCATTCTTAAATGCCCTTTAGGAAATGGTGATGAGCCACTTTCTTCAAGCTTTTATGTTAGTTCTTCAATGTTGTTGGAGAGGGAGTTCCAAAATTTAAGCCTCCTATAGACGATGAAGGAATAGAAATATATTTCTGAGTCAGGATGGTTTGCAACTTGAAAGGGAGCATGCAGATTGTGATGTTCCCATGCGCCTTAAGCCCTCAGCGTTATAAATTCGAGATGTAAGTGTGAATGCTGTGAGAAATGGTATAATTAAGCTGAAGAGGGTGCAGAATTCGTCCAATCTTATAGATCTTCTTTGAGGAGGTTATCAAGAATTTTGATGAAAAAAAAGTTAGTGGTCTTTGTCTACATGGACTTTAGCAAGGTCTGCATGGAGGTTAAATCATTTAGCATTCAGGATGAAGGATTTGTCATTGCTAGAGAGCAGTAGTAGATAAAGATTGACTTTATTCGTCACAGGTACAACAAAGCATATGATGAAGTGTGCCATGTGCATCAAATTAAATCGGCAAGTGTTGCCACACTGTTGCTGTCCACCTAACATACCCCCAACTCACTAACTACACATTTGTCTTTTTGGAATGTGAGAGGAAACTGAAGCACCCAGGGGAAATCCGTGTGGTCACAGAGAAAAAGTACAAACTCTTTACTGACAGCAGCAGGAATTGAGTCCCAGTTTTACAGCTGGCATTGTAATAGCATTGTGCTAACCACTTCACTAGCATGTCTTCCCATGGTTGTCTCTCCAACTAGAGGCCTGTGAACAGTGGTGTGCCATGGGAATTGCTGTATCCATTGTTGCTTATCATCTATAGTAATGATTTAGATGATAATGTGATAAACTGGATCAGCAAATTGTGGATGGCATTATGATTGGAGGCATAGTGGACAGCAAGAAAGACTATCAAAGCTTGTGAACTGATCTGGACCAACTAGGAAAGTGGATTTAATGCAGACATGTGAGAAAGGGAATGACTTAGACAGTGAATGATACGGCACTGAGTTATGTGGTAAAACAAACAGACCAAGGAAAACAGATCCATAATTCCCTGAAAGTGATATATTGGCCTTCATAAATCATGGCACTGAGCACCGGCGTTGAGATGTTATGTTGAGTTTGTATAAGGCATTGGTGAGGTTGAATTTGGAGTACTGTATGCCGTTCTGGTCATCTCCCTTCAGCAAAGATATCAATAAACTGAAAGACTGTAGAAAAAATTTATAATGATGTTGCCTCAACTTGAGGACTTGAGTTATAGGGAAAAGTTGAATAGGTTTGAAGTTCATTCACTGAGGTGCAGGAGAGTGAGGGTAGATAGTGTGAATGCATGTGTAGTACCTCTGAGGCTGGGCAAGACTAGCACATGAGGTCATAGGTTCAGGCTGAAAGGTGAAATACAAAGTATTTAAGGGGAACAACTTTATTCAAAGGGTCGTGCAAGTGCGGGACGAACGGACAGTGGAAGTGGTAGTTGCAAGTTCCAGTGTAACATTTAAGAAAACTTTGGATAGATACATGGATGAGAGGAATATAGAACTATTGCCTGGTTGCAGGTAGATAGGACTAGACTGAAGACAAGTCTGGCATGGACAAGATGGGTCAAAGGGTCTGTGTCTGTTACATTGTGCTCTATGACTCTATCCAGTTTAAGTCCTGCAGTGATGGGAAAAATTCTGATAATTTAGCTGTTCTAAGCAAAAGGAACAACAATAGACAATACTGGCAGAGAAGAGGCTTTCAACTACTACATTTGTATCAGGTTTTATTACAGCTCAATAGACAATAGTTCATTTTCTTTTCCCACTTAACTTTATTATTAAGCTGTTGTATGAAGAGGGAGCAAAACAAAATCATAGAATGAAGAAATGACTTCTTTCCTGGTCCCCAAACTGAGCACAGCTAAGTGTTTTCTCTTCCAACAGTCGGCTTAATAGATGTTCTTAATGGATCTTCCTAGAAAACCATTCGTGTTGCAATTTTCCATAATCCAAACCCTTCCTCCTCCCCTCCCATGATTCCCTTGTTTTAAGTGGAGATCCATACCTATGAGATGTTTTTCTCAGTGGCCACAGATACCTCATAAAGTTGCCACTGAGTGTGTGTCCATGGTCTTCAGCTGCTGTAGCACATGCACTTTAAAGTTTGACATGCTGTGCATACAGATGCTCTTCTGCACACCACCATTGTAATGCATGGTTACCTGAGTTACTGTCACCTTTGTGTCAGCTTGAACTAGTCTGGGCATTCTCTGCTGACCTCTAATTAACAGGGTGTTTTCACTCAGAGATCTGCCACTGACTGGATTTTTTTTTGTTAGTTTTTGCACCATTCTTTGTAAACTCCGGAGAGTGTGTGGCTGGAACTCCCAGATTAGCAGTTTCTGAGATACTCAAACCACCCCATCTGGCATCAAGAAAGGTGAATTGAAATTCTACAAAAGCAATTGAAATTATTTGTTGTTTTTATTCCACATTTTGTATTTTTATTCCATAAAATTCTTCAGGAGTGAAGTTTTATTTATATCTCAAATTTTCTGGTAGGGATTTGTGAAATTCTGTTAGGGCAGATCTCCATTGCCCAAACAGCAGTAACTCAGGGTACACAACTTGTAGCAGATCACAGGAAAAATTTACAGTCATTTTCTAGGCATTCGATTTTAGAAATTAATATTAAAAAGAGACTTTGCTGGTGTTATAGTTCTCAGATATTGCCTTATCGAGTACTTTTGTTGTCTGTTCCGATTGTAGATTTCTAGCATCCACGTTTTGTTTTTGCTTTTTAAATAACATAAAACATAGAAGACTACAGGACAGTACAGGTTCCTCATCCCAAGATGTTGTGCTGACCTTAAACCCTACTCTAAGGCCAATCTAATCCTTCCCTCCTACATGAACATCCATATTTTTTATCTCCATGTGCCTATCTAAGTTTCATAAATGTCCCTAATGTATCTGCCTCTACCACCACCCCTAGCTGTGTGTTCAATACACCCACTAACGCCTGTGTAAAACAACTCACCTCTGAAATCCCTATGTTTCCTCCAATAATCTTAAAATTATGCCCCCTCCTATTAGCTATTTCACTCTGGGAAAGAATTTCTGGTTATCTACTTGATCTATGCCTCTCATCATCTTGTACACCTCAATCATCATTTCTCTTCCTTCTTCACTCCAAAGACAGAAGCCATAGCACACTCAAACTATCCTTATAAGACATGTTGTCTAATCTAGACAGCATCCTGCTAAATCTCCACTGAATCCTCCCTAAACCTTCCACATCCTTCTTATAAGGTGACTAGACTGAACAGAATATTCCAAGCACAGTCTAGTGGTTTTAAAGAGATGCAACATCACCTTGCAGCTCTTGAACTCAATCTACCAACTAATGAAGAACAATACGCCTTCTTGACGACCTTATCAACTTGTGCACCAACTTTCAGGGATCTATAGACATGGACCCCAAGACCTCTCTGATTCTGCACACTACTAAGATTCCAGTAAAAAAACATACAAAATGCTGGAGGATCTCAGCAGGTCAGGCAGCATCTATGGAGAGGAGTAAAGAGTCAAGATTTCAGGTCAAGACCCTACAAGAATCCAGAAGGAGGAGACAGGTGGAGAACTGGATCAGGGAGATGGATTGAAAGGGGATTGGGGAAACAGAGAAGGGGATCAGGGAAATAGATGGAGAAGGGGATCGGGTTTACAGATATGGAAGTGGATTGGAGGACAGATGGCGAGGCGGGAGAAGAGGATCAGGGTGATGGATGGAGAAGGGGATCAGGGGGATGGATGGAGAAGGGGATCAGGGGGATGGATGGAGAAGGGGACAAATGGAGAAGGAGATTGGGGAATGGATGGAGAATGGGATCAGGGATATGGATGGAGAAGGGGATCAGGGTGATGGATGGAGAAGGGGACAAATGAAGAAGGGGATTGGGGGATGGATGGAGAATGGGATCAGGGAGATGGATGGAGAAGGGGACAGGCGGATGGATGGAGAATGGGATCAGGGAGATGGAGAAGGGGACAGGGGGATGGATGGAGAAGAGGACAGGGGGACCGATGGAGAAGGGGATCGGGGATGGATGGAGAAGGAGACAGGGGACAGATGGAGAAGGGGATCAGGGGGATGGATGGAGAAGGGGATCGGGGGATGGATGGAGAAGGGGATCGGGGGATGGATGAAGAAGGGGATCAGGGTGATGGATGGAGAAGGCGATCAGGGTGATGGATGGAGAAGGGGATCAGGGGGATGGATGGAGAAGGGGATCAAGGGGATGGATGGAGAAGGGGATCAAGGAGATGGATGGAGAAGGGGATCGGGGGATGGATGGAGAAGGGGACAAATGGAGAAGGGGATTGGGGAATGGATGGAGAATGGGATCAGGGAGATGGATGGAGAAGGGGATCAGGGTGATGGATGGAGAAGGGGACAAATGAAGAAGGGGATTGGGGGATGGATGGAGAATGGGATCAGGGAGATGGATGGAGAAGGGGACAGGCGGATGGATGGAGAATGGGATCAGGGAGATGGAGAAGGGGACAGGGGGATGGATGGAGAAGAGGACAGGGGGACCGATGGAGAAGGGGATCGGGGATGGATGGAGAAGGGGATCAAGGAGATGGATGGAGAAGGGGATCAGGGGGATGGATGGAGAAGGGGATCAGGGTGATGGATGGAGAAGGGGATCAGAGGGATGGATGGAGAAGGGGATCAAGGGGATGGATGAAGAAGGGAATCGGGTACAGATGATGGAAAGTGGGATTATGGTGACAGATGGAGAAAGGGATTGTGGTGATGGATGGAGAAAGGGATTGTGGTGATGGATGGAGAAAGGGATTGGGGTGACGGATGGAGAAGAGGATCGGGGGATAGTTGGACATGGGGATTGAGGTGACGGACGGAGACGGAGATTGGGATGATGGACGGAGAAGGGGATTTGAGGGTGTAGATGTAGAAGTGGATTGGAGGATGAATGGAGAAGGGGATCAGGGGATGGCTGGCGAAGGAGATTGGGGATGGTTGGAGAAGGGGATTGGGGACAGACAGAGAAGGGAATTGTTGGGATGGAGAACGAAGTCAGGGTGACAGAGAATGGTTTCAGGAGTTGGATAGAGAAGGGGATTGGGGGATGAGTAAAGGGAAAAGGGGACAGATGTAGAAGGAGAATGGCTGGTACAGATGGAGAAGCAGATTGAGGGAATGGTTGAAGAAGGGGATCAAGGATGGATGGAGAAGGGGAATGGGGGTACAGATGTAGAAGCAGATTGGGGGGACAGATAGAGAAGGGGTTTGTGTGAGTGGGTGGAGAAGGGGCATTGGGGGATGGATGGAGAATGCGATTGGGCGGAATGGATGGAGAAGGAGATCAAGGAGGGAGCAGATGGAGAAGCGGATCAGGAGAAGGGAACCGATAGAGAAAGGGAGTTAAGCGGCGACCAATCAATGGAGAAGGAATGTGCAAAAAGAGCTACCTTTGACAATTAGGTCCACAAACAAGGTTTAAAAGGCAGAGCTTTGTGGCAATTTCTCTGAGTTGCGACATGGCCAATCAGCAAGGAGGGATTCCTCAGGAAGGGTGACATGTAACTGGGTGACTGTCAGGAGAAGGAAGATAAATGCACAGCCAGTGCAGAGTATCCCTGTGGTCATTTTCCTCAATAATAGGCATAAAACTTTAGATACACTTGAGGGGGACTACCTACCTACAGTGACCGGGTCTCTGGCATTGAGTCTGATGTTGCAGTTCAGAGGAGCAGAGGGGTGAAGAGGACTGCAGTGTTGATAGGAGATTCTCTAGTCAGAGGACCAGAAACAAGATTCTGTGGGTGCAAAAAAGATACCCAGATGGTATGTTGCCTCCCTGGTGCATGGGTCAGTGGTGTCTCAGACTGGGCTCACGGCATTCTCGACGGCGAGGGTGAGCAGCCAGAAGTCTAGGTGCTTACTGATACCAATGGCATAGATAGACAAGGTGAGGAGATCCTGAAGAGAGATTTTAGGGGCCTAGGTAGAAAGCTGAGAAACCGGCCCTCCAGGGTAGTAACCTCTGGATTGCTGCCTGTGCTGCATGCCAGTGAGATTAAAAATGTAATGATCTGGGAGGTGAATGCGCAGCTGAGGAACTGGTGCAGGGGGCAGGGATTCAGAGTTATGGATCATTGGGATCTCTTCTGGGGCAGGTACCCCCTGTATTCTGGATAAAGTCAGGATAAGGGTCTCCCTTGCCAACTGAATATAATGCCTATTGTTGAAATAGATTGACAAAAGCTAAATTGTACTTTTAATGTGTGGTTCAAACTGTAAAAAAAACTCTCACTGCTGCTGTGTCTTCAGTTTAAGGTTATATGGTCAAACATTAAGCTGAACTTGATATTTCTATGATTACACTGCACTGTTTCTGGTTGTGAAGGAAATTCAATTTAAATTGATTGGAAGTCAATTAGACTTGGATTTCAAAATAAAGAGAACTTTATTCATGATATTATCAAGAGTGGAGCCTCTAACAGTCGGTTTCAAACACCAAATATTACAGAGAGCAAGCTCCTTTTATGCATGTACAAATGGATTGCAAAAGTAAAGACTATTCGGTTAACATTGTGAATTAGAAAAGATAAGCTAGGTTCACATGCTGTTCTCTTGTGATAAACTGTACACATAGCAAAAGCCAAAAATTAAAAATTCAGTCCTGTGTACAAATTTATATTAACAAACAGTTTGTCTCATATCCTTGAGTCTAATTCTTACAAGAAAAGCAACTGCAAGTATTTATTCTAAGAGTCAACTTTGCTGAGATCCAAGGCCATATCTATTGCAAACTAAGCTGCAACCTAGTTTCCATACTCAAAAAGCCAATATTAAATCTTTTTCTATCAAAATCTTTAACTCACAATATTTTCCTCCACACTGGTACAGAAGATTTATTTGTTCTTTTTTCTCAAAGTGACTGATATAAAGTGGTCATCGATGCCCAGAATCATCATAAATTATTATTTTTGTTTTATTAACAAATTTATTGAATAGTGGGGTATGATGACATTACCAGAGAATATAAGAAATAGGAGCATGTGTAGGCCATCTGGCCCATCGGGCATGCTCCACCATTCAATAAGATCATGGCTGATCTGACCATGGACTCATCTTCACCTACCTGCCTTTCCCCAGAACCCTTAATTCCCCTACTATGTAAAAATCTATCCAAAATTTTCTTATATTTACTGAAGTAGCCTGTACTGCTTCATTGGGCAGAGAATTCCACAGATACCCCACTCTTTGGGAAAAACAGTTCCTCCTCATCTCCACCCTAAATTTACTGAATCCTGAGGCAATGTCCCCTAGTTCTAGTCTCGCCTACCAGTAGGAAAAAACTTTCAGGCCTCTATCTTATCTATCCCTTTCATAATTTTATATGTTTTTATAAGATCTCCTCTTATCGTTCTGAATTTCACAGGCGATTCAATCTTGCCTCATAGTTTAAACCTCTCATCTCTGGAATCAACCTGGTGAACCTCCTCGGTACCGCCTCCAAAGCCAATATATCCTTCCTCAAGTAAAGAGACCAGACCTGCACACAGTACTCCAGATGTGGCCTCACCAGTACCCTGTATAGTTGCAGCATAACCTCACTTTTAAATTCAATCCCTCTAGCGATGAAAGCCAACATTCTATTTGCCTTCTTGATAGCCTGCTGCACCTGCAAACCAACCTTTTGTGGTTCATGCACAAGCACTCCTAAGTCCCTCTGCACAGCAGCATGTTGCAATCTTTTACCATTTAAATAATAATCTGACCTTCCATTTTACCTTCCAAAGTGGGTGATCTCATTTTTACCAACATTGTACTCCATCTGCCAGACCTTGCCTACTCATTTAGCCTCTCTCTGTGCAATTTGCTTTTCTACTCAACTTAGTGTCATCAGCAAACTTAGATACAATACACTGGGTCCTCTCTACCAGATCGTTAATGTGTATCATGAACATTTGTAAGCCCAGCACCAACCCTTGCAGTACACTACTCACCACTGATTGTCAACCAGAGAAATACCCATGTATCCCAACTCTATGCTTTCTATTGGTCAGCCAATCCTCTATTCATGCTAATACATCACTCCCAACTCTATGCATCCTTATCTTATGCATGAGTCTTTTATGTGGCCCCTTCTTGAAATAATGGCCAATTGTTCTCCTTTATCCACTGCGCGTGTTATATAAGACCATAAGATATAGGAACAGAAGTAGGCCATTCAGCCCATCAAGTCTGATCCGCCATTCAATCTTGGGCTGATCCACTTCATTCAGTCATCCCCACTCCCCTGCTTTCACCCCATAACCTTTGATGCCCTGGCTAATCAAGAACCTATCTATCTCTGCCTTAAATACACCCAATGACTTGGCCTCCACAGCTGCTTGTGGCAACAAGTTCCACAGAGTTACCACCCTCTGACTAAAGTAATTTCTCCGCATCTCAGTTCTAAAAGGCTGTCCTTCAATCCTGAAGTTGTGCCCTCTTGTCCTAGAATCCCTTACCATAGAAAACAACTTTGCCATATCTAATCTGTTCAGGCCTTTTAACATTTGGAATGTTTCTATGAGATCCCCCTTCATTTTCCTGAACTCCAGGGAATACAGCCCAAGAGCTGCCAGACGTTCCTCATACGGTAACCCTCTCATTCCTGGAATCATTCTCATGAATCTTCTCTGAACTCTCTCCAGTGTCAGTATATCCCTTCTAAAATAAGACCAAAACTCTGGAATGCATTCCATCAGGACCAGGGGACTTGTCTATCTTTTAGGCCCACAAATTTGCTCAACACTACCTTTTTAGTGGCAGCTATGGTATCGAGGTCCTCACCTCCCATCGCATCCATATCATCTCTCTTTGGCATGTTAGATCTGTCCTCCACCGTGAACACTAACACTAAATAGTCATTTAAAGCCTCGGCCGTTTCCTCATTGCCCAATATCAATACCCCCTTTTCGTCCTCCAAGGGACCCATGTTCACTTTGTCCACCCTTTTCCGCTTTATATTATTATAAAAACTTCTATCTGTTTTTACATTTTGTGCTAGTTTATTTTCATAATCTACCTTCTCTTTCTTTATTGGTTCTTTGTTGCTTTTTAACGTTTTCCCAATCTTCCAGTTTCCCACAAGCCTTGTAACTTTGTACGCACGAGATTTTAGTTTGGTGCCTTCCTTTATTTCCTTAGTTATCCAAGGCTGGCTCTCCCCACCCTTACTGTCCTTACTTTTAACTGGAATATACTTTTGTTGAGCACCATGAAACATCTCTTTGAAAGTCTTCCACTGTTTCTCAACTATCCTACCAATAGCCTGTGTTCCCAGTGTATCCTATCCAACTCCTCACTCATGCATTTAACTCTCTAATCTTCTTAACCCTGTGCCGATTTGCCAGTGGCTCAGCTCGTAATCCACAGATTACCACCTTTTTGGTTCTGCTTTTTAATTTAACCCTGAGCTGCCCAAATTCCCTCAGAAGAACCTTTTTCCTCATTATACCTATATAGTTGATACCCACATAGACCACAACAACTGGATCTTATCCCCCCCCCCCACTGCAAATTCCTCTGCAGGTCAGATAAGATGTCCCAACCCAGGCACCAGGCAGGCAACACAGTCTTCAAAACTTTCTATCCCTGCAAGAGAGAATGTTGTCTATTCCTCTGACTGTAATATCCCCAATTACCACTATATTTTGCTTCTCTCCCCCCCCCCCCCTTCTTGAGTGGCTCCCTGAACCAGTGCTCTGGTACTAAGGTTGCTCATCCTTCCAATAGCCCCCACTCTCATCTATACAAGGAGCAAGTATCTCAGACCTGTTGGACAAGCTCAAGGGCTGAGGCCTGGTAGAGTTACCTAATTTGACTGTGGAAAGTGGCTAAACTTGAATGGGGGTAGATTGCCAGATTGTTTCAGAGCTAACACTTATCACCTGCACTTCTCTAATCAATTATTCCTCTTCGTATTAGCATGGCCAAACAAAAAGGGAAGTTTCAACAGGTAGGTGCAAAATCTTCTAAGAGTTAATTGTAATTCTTTTTAACTGTTCCTTCTGTTAACAGGTGTGGGACTCTAGAGTAGTTAATTCATCCCTTTTCTTCTCCATCAGGTTAAAATTATTAAAAAGAACTATCACTAGCCAATAAAACAATACTTTGATAGGGATTCACTTACATTATGTGTGCTGTGACAGATACAAAATGCCGGAGGAACTCAGCAGGTCAGTCAGCATCTATGGAGTGGAATAAATGGACACCATTTCAGGCTGAGACTCTTCATCAGCCCTGACCTGCTGAGTACCTCCAACATTTTCCGTGTGTTACTCTGGATTTCCAGCTTCTGTGTTTATTGACAGAGTTGTATTTACCATCGGAAGTAATTTTCTCATTGACTCGTATTAGCTGTTTTTCTCTGTCTCAACAGAAAATAGTGCTTATGTGGGTGGGGATGGAGCAGGTGTGGTTTCTATAGTTTCCTCTAGAAAAATAATTATGATTTAGAAAATGCTTATTACTTAATAAAATCATGGGAATGTAATTTTGAAATGTTCATATACTGAAAATATAATTACATTAATGGCAATGAAGAAAACATTAATAACAGATCAGAAATATGAAGAGGAGTAAAGCATAAGACTTCTCAAGCTTATTCTACCTTTGAATAAGATCACGGTTGATTTTCTACTTTCACACCCCGCATCATTATTTCTTCATGAACCTTAATTCTAATGATTGGCAGGGAAATTCTGGAACTTCTGAAATTCAGATGTTATTGATAATGGTAATATGCACAGGTGAGGCAAAAGGTGTGGGACCAACCCCTATCCAGATGATTCAGCTTACAGTTCGCTTGGAATTTCAGAGTTGTATTGTGTGAAGTGCTACTGTCTGGGTTATGTGCCAAAGTAAACCTTGTGGAAAATGTGTTTTCTGTGGATTTCTGAAGTTCAAAAGAATCACTGCAGAAATTTCAAAGACACATGGAACTTAAATTAGTTCAACTTACTATAAACATTGTTGTCAGAGTAAGTTACAGGATACAACCTTCAAGATTTTATCATCCTGAAAGGAAAACTGTTCTTCACAATATATTTAATAATTTTACATGTTTTACACACTTAACTGAGCCATTAGTTTGTACACTTCCAGTGACCTTTTCAATGGCGTTGGCGCCACCATGATAAGGTTCTAGGCGTCCCAGAAGTCCCTGGAATATCATTCTATTCCAGTCTCAACTACGTTGCGACATCATGCCTTATTAGCCGCATTGAGGTTCATCTGAGATTCACTTCAGAAACATCTTCCGATATACAGTAATATACCCAAAATGGTGGAGGCACACAGCAGCCTTGGAAAATCAGATCTTATGGAGTAGGAGGTAAAATATTGGCATTGACAGAAAATTGAATGGTTAACAGAGAGGCAGAGAGGAGGCCATCATTTCTCATCGGTAAGATTGGGAGGCAGGGCGGATGGTTTGGTGGGGATGGATGGAGAAGGGAATCAGGGATGGATGGAGAAGGGGATTAGGGGATGTAGAAGGGGATCGAATGGGATGGATAGAGAACTTATTCGGGGATATGGATGTAAAAGGGGATGGAGAAGGGGATCAGGTGTGCAGATGGAGATGGGTAAGGGAATTGGGATGAATGGAGACCGGGTTTATGGGATTGGTTGTATTGGGGAAGAAAAACGGGCGAATGAAAATTGCGGTTGAGGTTGGAGGGTGATATGATCAGTGTGGATGGTTATGATGATCGGGTGATGGCAAGTGGGCAGAGATGCGTGTCGGTCTGGTTGAGAAGGGGTAAACGATGCAGATTGTGATTGGAAATGGATCTGGATGGGGATCGGGTTTGCTGGGGAGTGGCTGGCTGGTGGAAGTTTGGAGTCTTGTGTCCGTGTGCAGTTCTGTCTCCGCATTCATATCGAGGAACAGATGCTCCAACGAATTCAAGGCTGGGATGATCTCCAACTGCTCTTCGACAAGATCGACATTGCTTCGACGCCCACACATCAGACCGAACAGGCTTCTGCTCCTGTTCCCTTTCTCGTCCGGACAGCATCTCGCACCCAGACAAAAGTTCCGGCACCGTTACCAATAAATATATCTTTTTTAATCCATTCATAATTAAGTTCAGCCAAAAAAATCAAGCACAATTCCACAGGCTTTGTTAATAAGAAACATCAAAACGTGAAGCTAGAATGGCATTAAATAGGTTTTCATAGTGACACCACTGGAATGTATCCTCTGCCGGACATATTAACCTGTCCTCTCGTTCAGGTTGGTGCATCGTCACGGATTTCCGCGGTGGGGCGGGGACAGTTCCTCGGCTCGGTGCGGCGGGGAGGTCGGTAATTCGGCGAGAGCAGAGGAAGGTGCAACAACGCAGAGTGAGTGAATCCCCGCCACCAGGCTGTGTTTGTGTGTGGGTGAGGGACGGGTGTGAGTCCCCTTGTCACGAGTGGGTGAGGGACGGGTGTGAGTCCCCTTGTCACGAGTGGGTGAGGGACGGGTGTGAGTCCCCTTGTCACGAGCGGGTGAGGGACGGGTGTGAGTCCCCTTGTCACGAGCGGGTGAGGGACGGGTGTGAGTCCCCTTGTCACGAGCGGGTGAGGGACGGGTGTGAGTCCCCTTGTCACGAGCGGGTGAGGGACGGGTGTGAGTCCCCTTGTCACGAGCGGGTGAGGGACGGGTGTGAGTCCCCTTGTCACGAGCGGGTGAGGGACGGGTGTGAGTCCCCTTGTCACGAGCGGGTGAGGGACGGGTGTGAGTCCCCTTGTCACGAGCGGGTGAGGGACGGGTGTGAGTCCCCTTGTCACGAGCGGGTGAGGGACGGGTGTGAGTCCCCTTGTCACGAGCGGGTGAGGGACGGGTGTGAGTCCCCTTGTCACGAGTGGGCGAGGGACGGCTGTGAGTCCATTTGTCACGAGTGGGTGAGGGACGGGTGTGAGTCCCCTTGTCACGAGTGGGTGAGGGACGGGTGTGAGTCCCCTTGTCACGAGCGGGTGAGGGACGGGTGTGAGTCCCCTTGTCACGAGCGGGTGAGGGACGGGTGTGAGTCCCCTTGTCACGAGCGGGTGAGGGACGGGTGTGAGTCCCCTTGTCACGAGCGGGTGAGGGACGGGTGTGAGTCCCCTTGTCACGAGCGGGTGAGGGACGGGTGTGAGTCCCCTTGTCACGAGCGGGTGAGGGACGGGTGTGAGTCCCATTGTCACGAGCGGGTGAGGGACGGGTGTGAGTCCCCTTGTCACGAGCGGGTGTGGGACGGGTGTGAGTCCCCTTGTCACGAGCGGGTGAGGGACGGGTGTGAGTCCCCTTGTCACGAGCGGGTGTGGGACGGGTGTGAGTCCCCTTGTCACGAGCGGGTGAGGGACGGGTGTGAGTCCCCTTGTCACGAGCGGGTGAGGGACGGGTGTGAGTCCCCTTGTCACGAGCGGGTGAGGGACGGGTGTGAATCCCCTTGTCACCAGCGGGTGAGGGACGGGTGTGAGTCCCCTTGTCACGAGCGGGTGAGGGACGGGTGTGAGTCCCCTTGTCACGAGCGGGTGAGGGACGGGTGTGAGTCCCCTTGTCACCAGCGGGTGAGGGACGGGTGTGAGTCCCCTTGTCACGAGCGGGTGAGGGACGGGTGTGAGTCCCCTTGTCACGAGCGGGTGAGGGACGGGTGTGAGTCCCCATGTCACGAGCGGGTGAGGGACGGGTGTGAGTCCCCTTGTCACGAGTGGGCGGGGGAGTTGTGAGTTCCCTTGTCAGGAGTGGGCGAAGGACGAGTGTGATTCCCCTTGTCCCGAGTGGGCGAGGGACGGGTGTGAGTTCCCTTGTCACGAGTGGGCGAGGGACGGGTGTGAGTCCCCTTGTCACGAGTGGGTGAGGGACGGGTGTGAGTCCCCTTGTCAGGAGTGGGCGGGGGAGTTGTGAGTTCCCTTGTCCCGAGTGGGTGAGGGACGGGTGTGAGTTCCCTTGTCAGGAGTGGGTGAGGGACGGGTGTGAGTCCCCTTGTCACGAGTGTGCGGGGAAGTTGTGAGTTCCCTTGTCACGAGTGGTGAGGGACGGGTGTGAGTTCCCTTGTCAGGAGTGGGCGGGGGAGTTGTGAGTTCCCTTGTCAGGAGTGGGTGAAGGACGAGTGTGACTCCCCTTGTCCCGAGTGGGTGAGGGACGGGTGTGAACCCCCTTGTCACGGGTGGGTGAAGGACGGGTGTGAGTCCCCTTGTCAGGAGTGGGCGGGGAAGTTGTGAGTTCCCTTGTCACGAGTGGTGAGGGACGGGTGTGAGTTCCCTTGTCAGGAGTGGGCGGGGGAGTTGTGAGTTCCCTTGTCAGGAGTGGGTGAAGGACGAGTGTGACTCCCCTTGTCCCGAGTGGGTGAGGGACGGGTGTGAACCCCCTTGTCACGGGTGGGTGAAGGACGGGTGTGAATTCCCTTGTCACAAGTGGGCGGGGGAGTTGTGAGTTCCCTTGTCACGAGTGGGCGGGGGAGTTGTGAGTCCCCTTGTCACGAGTGGGCGGGGGAGTTGTGAGTCCCTTTGTCACGAGTGGGTGAGGGACGGGTGTGAGTCCCCTTGTCACGAGTGGGTGAGGGACGGGTGTGAGTCCCCTTGTCACGAGTGGGTGAGGGACGGGTGTGAGTCCCCTTGTCACGAGTGGGTGAGGGACGGGAGTGAGTCCCCTTGTCACGAGTGGGTGTGGGACGGGTGTGAGTCCCCTTGTCACGAGGGTGAGGGACGGGTGTGAGTCCCCTTGTCACGAGTGGGCGAGGGACGGCTGTGAGTCCATTTGTCACGAGTGGGTGAGGGACGGGTGTGAGTCCCCTTGTCACGAGTGGGTGAGGGACGGGTGTGAGTTCCCTTGTCACGAGTGGGTGAAGGACGGGTGTGAGTCCCTTTGTCAGGAGTGGGCGGGGGAGTTGTGAGTTCCCTTGTCACGAGTGGGTGAGGGACGGGTGTGAGTTCCCTTGTCACGAGTGGGTGAAGGACAGGTGTGAGTCCCCTTGTCAGGAGTGGGCGGGGGAGTTGTGAGTTCCCTTGTCACGAGTGGGTGAGGGACGGGTGTGAGTCCCCTTGTCACGAGGGTGAGGGACGGGTGTGAGTCCCCTTGTCACGAGTGGGTGAGGGACGGGTGTGAGTCCCCTTGTCACGAGGGTGAGGGACGGGTGTGAGTCCCCTTGTCACGAGTGGGTGAGGGACGGGTGTGAGTCCCCTTGTCACGAGTGGGTGAGGGACGGGTGTGAGTCCCCTTGTCACGAGTGGGTGTGGGACGGGTGTGAGTCCCCTTGTCACGAGGGTGAGGGACGGGTGTGAGTCCATTTGTCACGAGTGGGTGAGGGACGGGTGTGAGTCCCCTTGTCACGAGTGGGTGAGGGACGGGTGTGAGTTCCCTTGTCACGAGTGGGTGAAGGACAGGTGTGAGTCCCCTTGTCAGGAGTGGGCGGGGGAGTTGTGAGTTCCCTTGTCACGAGTGGGTGAGGGACGGGTGTGAGTTCCCTTGTCACGAGTGGGTGAGGGATGGGTGTGAGTTCCCTTGTCACGAGTGGGTGTGGGACGGGTGTGAGTCCCCTTGTCACGAGGGTGAGGGACGGGTGTGAGTCCCCTTGTCACGAGTGGGCGAGGGACGGCTGTGAGTCCATTTGTCACGAGTGGGTGAGGGACGGGTGTGAGTCCCCTTGTCACGAGTGGGTGAGGGACGGGTGTGAGTTCCCTTGTCACGAGTGGGTGAAGGACGGGTGTGAGTCCCCTTGTCACGAGTGGGCGGGGAAGTTGTGAGTCCCCTTGTCACGAGTGGGCGGGGGAGTTGTGAGTCCCCTTGTCACGAGTGGTTGAGGGACGGGTGTGAGTCCCCTTGTCACGAGTGGGTGGGGGACGGGTGTGAGTCCCCTTGTCACGAGTGGGTGAGGGACAGGTGTGAGTCCCCTTGTCACGAGTGGGTGAGGGACGGGTGTGAGTCCCCTTGTCACGAGTGGGTGTGGGACGGGTGTGAGTCCCCTTGTCACGAGGGTGAGGGACGGGTGTGAGTCCCCTTGTCACGAGTGGGCGAGGGACGGGTGTGAGTCCATTTGTCACGAGTGGGTGAGGGACGGGTGTGAGTCCCCTTGTCACGAGTGGGTGAGGGACGGGTGTGAGTTCCCTTGTCACGAGTGGGTGAAGGACAGGTGTGAGTCCCCTTGTCAGGAGTGGGCGGGGGAGTTGTGAGTTCCCTTGTCACGAGTGGGTGAGGGACGGGTGTGAGTCCCCTTGTCACGAGGGTGAGGGACGGGTGTGAGTCCCCTTGTCACGAGTGGGTGAGGGACGGGTGTGAGTCCCCTTGTCACGAGGGTGAGGGACGGGTGTGAGTCCCCTTGTCACGAGTGGGTGAGGGACGGGTGTGAGTCCCCTTGTCACGAGTGGGTGAGGGACGGGTGTGAGTCCCCTTGTCACGAGTGGGTGTGGGACGGGTGTGAGTCCCCTTGTCACGAGGGTGAGGGACGGGTGTGAGTCCATTTGTCACGAGTGGGTGAGGGACGGGTGTGAGTCCCCTTGTCACGAGTGGGTGAGGGACGGGTGTGAGTTCCCTTGTCACGAGTGGGTGAAGGACAGGTGTGAGTCCCCTTGTCAGGAGTGGGCGGGGGAGTTGTGAGTTCCCTTGTCACGAGTGGGTGAGGGACGGGTGTGAGTTCCCTTGTCACGAGTGGGTGAGGGATGGGTGTGAGTTCCCTTGTCACGAGTGGGTGATGGATGGGTGTGAGTCCCCTTGTCACGAGTGGGTGAGGGAGTTGTGAGTTCACTTGTCACGAGTGGGCGGGGGAGTTGTGAGTTCCCTTGTCAGGAGTGGGCGAAGGACGAGTGTGATTTCCCTTGTCCCGAGTGGGCGAGGGACGGGTGTGAGTTCCCTTGTCACGAGTGGGCGAGGGACGGGTGTGAGTCCCCTTGTCACGAGTGGGTGAGGGACGGGTGTGAGTCCCCTTGTCAGGAGTGGGCGGGGGAGTTGTGAGTTCCCTTGTCCCGAGTGGGTGAGGGACGGGTGTGAGTACCCTTGTCAGGAGTGGGTGAGGGACGGGTGTGAGTCCCCTTGTCACGAGTGTGCGGGGAAGTTGTGAGTTCCCTTGTCACGAGTGGTGAGGGACGGGTGTGAGTTCCCTTGTCAGGAGTGGGCGGGGGAGTTGTGAGTTCCCTTGTCAGGAGTGGGTGAAGAACGAGTGTGACTCCCCTTGTCCCTAGTGGGTGAGGGACGGGTGTGAACCCCCTTGTCACGGGTGGGTGAAGGACGGGTGTGAATTCCCTTGTCACAAGTGGGCGGGGGAGTTGTGAGTTCCCTTGTCACGAGTGGGCGGGGGAGTTGTGAGTCCCCTTGTCACGAGTGGGCGGGGGAGTTGTGAGTCCCCTTGTCACGAGTGGGTGAGGGACGGGTGTGAGTCCCCTTGTCACGAGTGGGTGAGGGACGGGTGTGAGTCCCCTTGTCACGAGTGGGTGAGGGACGGGTGTGAGTCCCCTTGTCACAAGTGGGTGAGGGACGGGTGTGAGTCCCCTTGTCACGAGTGGGTGAGGGACGGGAGTGAGTCCCCTTGTCACGAGTGGGTGTGGGACGGGTGTGAGTCCCCTTGTCACGAGGGTGAGGGACGGGTGTGAGTCCCCTTGTCACGAGTGGGCGAGGGACGGCTGTGAGTCCATTTGTCACGAGTGGGTGAGGGACGGGTGTGAGTCCCCTTGTCACGAGTGGGTGAGGGACGGGTGTGAGTTCCCTTGTCACGAGTGGGTGAAGGACGGGTGTGAGTCCCCTTGTCAGGAGTGGGCGGGGGAGTTGTGAGTTCCCTTGTCACGAGTGGGTGAGGGACGGGTGTGAGTTCCCTTGTCACGAGTGGGTGAGTGACGGGTGTGAGTTCCCTTGTCACGAGTGGGTGAGGGACGGGTGTGAGTCCCCTTGTCAGGAGTGGGCGGGGGAGTTGTGAGTTCCCTTGTCACGAGTGGGTGAGGGACGGGTGTGAGTTCCCTTGTCACGAGTGGGTGAGGGACGGGTGTGAGTTCCCTTGTCAAGAGTGGGTGAAGGTCAGGTGTGAGTCCCCTTGTCAGGAGTGGGCGGGGGAGTTGTGAGTTCCCTTGTCACGAGTGGGTGAGGGACGGGTGTGAGTCCCCTTGTCACGAGTGGGTGAGGGACGGGTGTGAGTCCCCTTGTCACGAGTGGGTGTGGGACGGGTGTGAGTTCCCTTGTCACGAGTGGGTGTGGGACGGGTGTGAGTCCCCTTGTCACGAGTGGGTGAGGGACGGATGTGAGTCCCCTTGTCATGAGGGTGAGGGACGGGTGTGAGTCCAATTGTCACGAGTGGGTGAGGGACGGGTGTGAGTCCCCTTGTCACGAGTGGATGAGGGACGGGTGTGAGTCCCCTTGTCACGAGTGGGTGAGGGACGGGTGTGAGTCCCCTTGTCACGAGTGGGTGTGGGACGGGTGTGAGTCCCCTTGTCACGAGTGGGCGGGGAAGTTGTGAGTCCCCTTGTCACGAGTGGGCGGGGGAGTTGTGAGTCCCCTTGTCACGAGTGGTTGAGGGACGGGTGTGAGTCCCCTTGTCACGAGTGGGTGGGGGACGGGTGTGAGTCCCCTTGTCACGAGTGGGTGAGGGACAGGTGTGAGTCCCCTTGTCACGAGTGGGTGAGGGACGGGTGTGAGTCCCCTTGTCACGAGTGGGTGTGGGACGGGTGTGAGTCCCCTTGTCACGAGGGTGAGGGACGGGTGTGAGTCCCCTTGTCACGAGTGGGCGAGGGACGGGTGTGAGTCCATTTGTCACGAGTGGGTGAGGGACGGGTGTGAGTCCCCTTATCACGAGTGGGTGAGGGACGGGTGTGAGTTCCCTTGTCACGAGTGGGTGAGGGACGGGTGTGAGTCCCCTTGTCACGAGTGGGTGTGGGACGGGTGTGAGTCCCCTTGTCACGAGTGGGCGGGGAAGTTGTGAGTCCCCTTGTCACGAGTGGGCGGGGGAGTTGTGAGTCCCCTTGTCACGAGTGGTTGAGGGACGGGTGTGAGTCCCCTTGTCACGAGTGGGTGGGGGACGGGTGTGAGTCCCCTTGTCACGAGTGGGTGAGGGACAGGTGTGAGTCCCCTTGTCACGAGTGGGTGAGGGACGGGTGTGAGTCCCCATGTCACGAGTGGGTGTGGGACGGGTGTGAGTCCCCTTGTCACGAGGGTGAGGGACGGGTGTGAGTCCCCTTGTCACGAGTGGGCGAGGGACGGGTGTGAGTCCATTTGTCACGAGTGGGTGAGGGACGGGTGTGAGTCCATTTGTCACGAGTGGGTGAGGGACGGGTGTGAGTCCCCTTGTCACGAGTGGGTGAGGGACGGGTGTGAGTTCCCTTGTCACGAGTGGGTGAAGGACAGGTGTGAGTCCCCTTGTCAGGAGTGGGCGGGGGAGTTGTGAGTTCCCTTGTCACGAGTGGGTGAGGGACGGGTGTGAGTCCCCTTGTCACGAGGGTGAGGGACGGGTGTGAGTCCCCTTGTCACGAGTGGGTGAGGGACGGGTGTGAGTCCCCTTGTCACGAGGGTGAGGGACGGGTGTGAGTCCCCTTGTCACGAGTGGGTGAGGGACGGGTGTGAGTCCCCTTGTCACGAGTGGGTGAGGGACGGGTGTGAGTCCCCTTGTCACGAGTGGGTGTGGGACGGGTGTGAGTCCCCTTGTCACGAGGGTGAGGGACTGGTGTGAGTCCATTTGTCACGAGTGGGTGAGGGACGGGTGTGAGTCCCCTTGTCACGAGTGGGTGAGGTACGGGTGTGAGTTCCCTTGTCAAGAGTGGGTGAAGGACAGGTGTGAGTCCCCTTGTCAGGAGTGGGCGGGGGAGTTGTGAGTTCCCTTGTCACGAGTGGGTGAGGGACGGGTGTGAGTTCCCTTGTCACGAGTGGGTGAGGGATGGGTGTGAGTTCCCTTGTCACGAGTGGGTGAAGGACGGGTGTGAGTCCCCTTGTCAGGAGTGGGCGGGGGAGTTGTGAGTTCCCTTGTCACGAGTGGGTGAGGGACGGGTGTGAGTTCCCTTGTCACGAGTGGGTGAGGGACGGGTGTGAGTTCCCTTGTCACGAGTGGGTGAGGGACGGGTGTGAGTTCCCTTGTCACGAGTGGGTGAGGGACGGGTGTGAGTCCCCTTGTCAGGAGTGGGCGGGGGAGTTGTGAGTTCCGTTGTCACGAGTGGGTGAGGGACGGGTGTGAGTTCCCTTGTCACGAGTGGGTGAGGGACGGGTGTGAGTTCCCTTGTCACGAGTGGGTGAGGGACGGGTGTGAGTCCCCTTATCACGAGTGGGTGAGGGACGGGTGTGAGTTCCCTTGTCACGAGTGGGTGAGGGACGGGTGTGAGTCCCCTTGTCACGAGTGGGTGTGGGACGGGTGTGAGTCCCCTTGTCACGAGTGGGCGGGGAAGTTGTGAGTCCCCTTGTCACGAGTGGGCGGGGGAGTTGTGAGTCCCCTTGTCACGAGTGGTTGAGGGACGGGTGTGAGTCCCCTTGTCACGAGTGGGTGGGGGACGGGTGTGAGTCCCCTTGTCACGAGTGGGTGAGGGACAGGTGTGAGTCCCCTTGTCACGAGTGGGTGAGGGACGGGTGTGAGTCCCCATGTCACGAGTGGGTGTGGGACGGGTGTGAGTCCCCTTGTCACGAGGGTGAGGGACGGGTGTGAGTCCCCTTGTCACGAGTGGGCGAGGGACGGGTGTGAGTCCATTTGTCACGAGTGGGTGAGGGACGGGTGTGAGTCCATTTGTCACGAGTGGGTGAGGGACGGGTGTGAGTCCCCTTGTCACGAGTGGGTGAGGGACGGGTGTGAGTTCCCTTGTCACGAGTGGGTGAAGGACAGGTGTGAGTCCCCTTGTCAGGAGTGGGCGGGGGAGTTGTGAGTTCCCTTGTCACGAGTGGGTGAGGGACGGGTGTGAGTCCCCTTGTCACGAGGGTGAGGGACGGGTGTGAGTCCCCTTGTCACGAGTGGGTGAGGGACGGGTGTGAGTCCCCTTGTCACGAGGGTGAGGGACGGGTGTGAGTCCCCTTGTCACGAGTGGGTGAGGGACGGGTGTGAGTCCCCTTGTCACGAGTGGGTGAGGGACGGGTGTGAGTCCCCTTGTCACGAGTGGGTGTGGGACGGGTGTGAGTCCCCTTGTCACGAGGGTGAGGGACTGGTGTGAGTCCATTTGTCACGAGTGGGTGAGGGACGGGTGTGAGTCCCCTTGTCACGAGTGGGTGAGGTACGGGTGTGAGTTCCCTTGTCAAGAGTGGGTGAAGGACAGGTGTGAGTCCCCTTGTCAGGAGTGGGCGGGGGAGTTGTGAGTTCCCTTGTCACGAGTGGGTGAGGGACGGGTGTGAGTTCCCTTGTCACGAGTGGGTGAGGGATGGGTGTGAGTTCCCTTGTCACGAGTGGGTGAAGGACGGGTGTGAGTCCCCTTGTCAGGAGTGGGCGGGGGAGTTGTGAGTTCCCTTGTCACGAGTGGGTGAGGGACGGGTGTGAGTTCCCTTGTCACGAGTGGGTGAGGGACGGGTGTGAGTTCCCTTGTCACGAGTGGGTGAGGGACGGGTGTGAGTTCCCTTGTCACGAGTGGGTGAGGGACGGGTGTGAGTCCCCTTGTCAGGAGTGGGCGGGGGAGTTGTGAGTTCCGTTGTCACGAGTGGGTGAGGGACGGGTGTGAGTTCCCTTGTCACGAGTGGGTGAGGGACGGGTGTGAGTTCCCTTGTCACGAGTGGGTGAGGGACGGGTGTGAGTCCCCTTGTCACGAGTGGGTGAGGGACGGGTGTGAGTCCCCTTGTCACGAGTGGGTGTGGGACGGGTGTGAGTTCCCTTGTCACGAGTGGGTGTGGGACGGGTGTGAGTCCCCTTGTCACGAGTGGGTGAGGGACGGGTGTGAGTCCCCTTGTCACGAGGGTGAGGGACGGGTGTGAGTCCAATTGTCACGAGTGGGTGAGGGACGGGTGTGAGTCCCCTTGTAACGAGTGGATGAGGGACGGGTGTGAGTCCCCTTGTCACGAGTGGGTGAGGGACGGGTGTGAGTCCCCTTGTCACGAGTGGGTGTGGGACAGGTGTGAGTCCCCTTGTCACGAGTGGGCGGGGAAGTTGTGAGTCCCCTTGTCACGAGTGGGCGGGGGAGTTGTGAGTCCCCTTGTCACGAGTGGTTGAGGGACGGGTGTGAGTCCCCTTGTCACGAGTGGGTGGGGGACGGGTGTGAGTCCCCTTGTCACGAGTGGGTGAGGGACAGGTGTGAGTCCCCTTGTCACGAGTGGGTGAGGGACGGGTGTGAGTCCCCTTGTCACGAGTGGGTGTGGGACGGGTGTGAGTCCCCTTGTCACGAGGGTGAGGGACGGGTGTGAGTCCCCTTGTCACGAGTGGGCGAGGGACGGGTGTGAGTCCATTTGTCACGAGTGGGTGAGGGACGGGTGTGAGTCCCCTTGTCACGAGTGGGTGAGGGACGGGTGTGAGTTCCCTTGTCACGAGTGGGTGAAGGACAGGTGTGACTCCCCTTGTCAGGAGTGGGCGGGGGAGTTGTGAGTTCCCTTGTCACGAGTGGGTGAGGGACGGGTGTGAGTCCCCTTGTCACGAGGGTGAGGGACGGGTGTGAGTCCCCTTGTCACGAGTGGGTGAGGGACGGGTGTGAGTCCCCTTGTCACGAGGGTGAGGGACGGGTGTGAGTCCCCTTGTCACGAGTGGGTGAGGGACGGGTGTGAGTCCCCTTGTCACGAGTGGGTGAGGGACGGGTGTGAGTTCCCTTGTCACGAGTGGGTGAGGGACGGGTGTGAGTTCCCTTGTCACGAGTGGGTGAGGGATGGGTGTGAGTTCCCTTGTCACGAGTGGGTGAGGGACGGGTGTGAGTCCCCTTGTCAGGAGTGGGCGGGGGAGTTGTGAGTTCCCTTGTCATGAGTGGGTGAGGGACGGGTGTGAGTTCCCTTGTCACGAGTGGGTGAGGGACGGGTGTGAGTTCCCTTGTCACGAGTGGGTGAGGGACGGGTGTGAGTCCCCTTGTCACGAGTGGGTGAGGGACGGGTGTGAGTCCCCTTGTCACGAGTGGGTGTGGGACGGGTGTGAGTTCCCTTGTCACGAGTGGGTGTGGGACGGGTGTGAGTCCCCTTGTCACGAGGGTGAGGGACGGGTGTGAGTCCCCTTGTCACGAGTGGGCGAGGGACGGCTGTGAGTCCATTTGTCACGAGTGGGTGAGGGACGGGTGTGAGTCCCCTTGTCACGAGTGGGTGAGGGACGGGTGTGAGTTCCCTTGTCACGAGTGGGTGAAGGACGGGTGTGAGTCCCCTTGTCAGGAGTGGGCGGGGGAGTTGTGAGTTCCCTTGTCACGAGTGGGTGAGGGACGGGTGTGAGTTCCCTTGTCACGAGTGGGTGAGTGACGGGTGTGAGTTCCCTTGTCACGAGTGGGTGAGGGACGGGTGTGAGTCCCCTTGTCAGGAGTGGGCGGGGGAGTTGTGAGTTCCCTTGTCACGAGTGGGTGAGGGACGGGTGTGAGTTCCCTTGTCACGAGTGGGTGAGGGACGGGTGTGAGTTCCCTTGTCACGAGTGGGTGAGGGACGGGTGTGAGTCCCCTTGTCACGAGTGGGTGAGGGACGGGTGTGAGTCCCCTTGTCACGAGTGGGTGTGGGACGGGTGTGAGTTCCCTTGTCACGAGTGGGTGTGGGACGGGTGTGAGTCCCCTTGTCACGAGTGGGTGAGGGACGGATGTGAGTCCCCTTGTCATGAGGGTGAGGGACGGGTGTGAGTCCAATTGTCACGAGTGGGTGAGGGACGGGTGTGAGTCCCCTTGTCACGAGTGGATGAGGGACGGGTGTGAGTCCCCTTGTCACGAGTGGGTGAGGGACGGGTGTGAGTCCCCTTGTCACGAGTGGGTGTGGGACGGGTGTGAGTCCCCTTGTCACGAGTGGGCGGGGAAGTTGTGAGTCCCCTTGTCACGAGTGGGCGGGGGAGTTGTGAGTCCCCTTGTCACGAGTGGTTGAGGGACGGGTGTGAGTCCCCTTGTCACGAGTGGGTGGGGGACGGGTGTGAGTCCCCTTGTCACGAGTGGGTGAGGGACAGGTGTGAGTCCCCTTGTCACGAGTGGGTGAGGGACGGGTGTGAGTCCCCTTGTCACGAGTGGGTGTGGGACGGGTGTGAGTCCCCTTGTCACGAGGGTGAGGGACGGGTGTGAGTCCCCTTGTCACGAGTGGGCGAGGGACGGGTGTGAGTCCATTTGTCACGAGTGGGTGAGGGACGGGTGTGAGTCCCCTTATCACGAGTGGGTGAGGGACGGGTGTGAGTTCCCTTGTCACGAGTGGGTGAGGGACGGGTGTGAGTCCCCTTGTCACGAGTGGGTGTGGGACGGGTGTGAGTCCCCTTGTCACGAGTGGGCGGGGAAGTTGTGAGTCCCCTTGTCACGAGTGGGCGGGGGAGTTGTGAGTCCCCTTGTCACGAGTGGTTGAGGGACGGGTGTGAGTCCCCTTGTCACGAGTGGGCGAGGGACGGGTGTGAGTCCATTTGTCACGAGTGGGTGAGGGACGGGTGTGAGTCCCCTTGTCACGAGTGGGTGAGGGACGGGTGTGAGTTCCCTTGTCACGAGTGGGTGAAGGACAGGTGTGAGTCCCCTTGTCAGGAGTGGGCGGGGGAGTTGTGAGTTCCCTTGTCACGAGTGGGTGAGGGACGGGTGTGAGTTCCCTTGTCACGAGTGGGTGAGGGATGGGTGTGAGTTCCCTTGTCACGAGTGGGTGTGGGACGGGTGTGAGTCCCCTTGTCACGAGGGTGAGGGACGGGTGTGAGTCCCCTTGTCACGAGTGGGCGAGGGACGGCTGTGAGTCCATTTGTCACGAGTGGGTGAGGGACGGGTGTGAGTCCCCTTGTCACGAGTGGGTGAGGGACGGGTGTGAGTTCCCTTGTCACGAGTGGGTGAAGGACGGGTGTGAGTCCCCTTGTCACGAGTGGGCGGGGAAGTTGTGAGTCCCCTTGTCACGAGTGGGCGGGGGAGTTGTGAGTCCCCTTGTCACGAGTGGTTGAGGGACGGGTGTGAGTCCCCTTGTCACGAGTGGGTGGGGGACGGGTGTGAGTCCCCTTGTCACGAGTGGGTGAGGGACAGGTGTGAGTCCCCTTGTCACGAGTGGGTGAGGGACGGGTGTGAGTCCCCTTGTCACGAGTGGGTGTGGGACGGGTGTGAGTCCCCTTGTCACGAGGGTGAGGGACGGGTGTGAGTCCCCTTGTCACGAGTGGGCGAGGGACGGGTGTGAGTCCATTTGTCACGAGTGGGTGAGGGACGGGTGTGAGTCCCCTTGTCACGAGTGGGTGAGGGACGGGTGTGAGTTCCCTTGTCACGAGTGGGTGAAGGACAGGTGTGAGTCCCCTTGTCAGGAGTGGGCGGGGGAGTTGTGAGTTCCCTTGTCACGAGTGGGTGAGGGACGGGTGTGAGTCCCCTTGTCACGAGGGTGAGGGACGGGTGTGAGTCCCCTTGTCACGAGTGGGTGAGGGACGGGTGTGAGTCCCCTTGTCACGAGGGTGAGGGACGGGTGTGAGTCCCCTTGTCACGAGTGGGTGAGGGACGGGTGTGAGTCCCCTTGTCACGAGTGGGTGAGGGACGGGTGTGAGTCCCCTTGTCACGAGTGGGTGTGGGACGGGTGTGAGTCCCCTTGTCACGAGGGTGAGGGACGGGTGTGAGTCCATTTGTCACGAGTGGGTGAGGGACGGGTGTGAGTCCCCTTGTCACGAGTGGGTGAGGGACGGGTGTGAGTTCCCTTGTCACGAGTGGGTGAAGGACAGGTGTGAGTCCCCTTGTCAGGAGTGGGCGGGGGAGTTGTGAGTTCCCTTGTCACGAGTGGGTGAGGGACGGGTGTGAGTTCCCTTGTCACGAGTGGGTGAGGGATGGGTGTGAGTTCCCTTGTCACGAGTGGGTGATGGATGGGTGTGAGTCCCCTTGTCACGAGTGGGTGAGGGAGTTGTGAGTTCACTTGTCACGAGTGGGCGGGGGAGTTGTGAGTTCCCTTGTCAGGAGTGGGCGAAGGACGAGTGTGATTCCCCTTGTCCCGAGTGGGCGAGGGACGGGTGTGAGTTCCCTTGTCACGAGTGGGCGAGGGACGGGTGTGAGTCCCCTTGTCACGAGTGGGTGAGGGACGGGTGTGAGTCCCCTTGTCAGGAGTGGGCGGGGGAGTTGTGAGTTCCCTTGTCCCGAGTGGGTGAGGGACGGGTGTGAGTACCCTTGTCAGGAGTGGGTGAGGGACGGGTGTGAGTCCCCTTGTCACGAGTGTGCGGGGAAGTTGTGAGTTCCCTTGTCACGAGTGGTGAGGGACGGGTGTGAGTTCCCTTGTCAGGAGTGGGCGGGGGAGTTGTGAGTTCCCTTGTCAGGAGTGGGTGAAGAACGAGTGTGACTCCCCTTGTCCCTAGTGGGTGAGGGACGGGTGTGAACCCCCTTGTCACGGGTGGGTGAAGGACGGGTGTGAATTCCCTTGTCACAAGTGGGCGGGGGAGTTGTGAGTTCCCTTGTCACGAGTGGGCGGGGGAGTTGTGAGTCCCCTTGTCACGAGTGGGCGGGGGAGTTGTGAGTCCCCTTGTCACGAGTGGGTGAGGGACGGGTGTGAGTCCCCTTGTCACGAGTGGGTGAGGGACGGGTGTGAGTCCCCTTGTCACGAGTGGGTGAGGGACGGGTGTGAGTCCCCTTGTCACGAGTGGGTGAGGGACGGGTGTGAGTCCCCTTGTCACGAGTGGGTGAGGGACGGGAGTGAGTCCCCTTCTCACGAGTGGGTGTGGGACGGGTGTGAGTCCCCTTGTCACGAGGGTGAGGGACGGGTGTGAGTCCCCTTGTCACGAGTGGGCGAGGGACGGCTGTGAGTCCATTTGTCACGAGTGGGTGAGGGACGGGTGTGAGTCCCCTTGTCACGAGTGGGTGAGGGACGGGTGTGAGTTCCCTTGTCACGAGTGGGTGAAGGACGGGTGTGAGTCCCCTTGTCAGGAGTGGGCGGGGGAGTTGTGAGTTCCCTTGTCACGAGTGGGTGAGGGACGGGTGTGAGTTCCCTTGTCACGAGTGGGTGAGTGACGGGTGTGAGTTCCCTTGTCACGAGTGGGTGAGGGACGGGTGTGAGTCCCCTTGTCAGGAGTGGGCGGGGGAGTTGTGAGTTCCCTTGTCACGAGTGGGTGAGGGACGGGTGTGAGTTCCCTTGTCACGAGTGGGTGAGGGACGGGTGTGAGTTCCCTTGTCAAGAGTGGGTGAAGGTCAGGTGTGAGTCCCCTTGTCAGGAGTGGGCGGGGGAGTTGTGAGTTCCCTTGTCACGAGTGGGTGAGGGACGGGTGTGAGTCCCCTTGTCACGAGTGGGTGAGGGACGGGTGTGAGTCCCCTTGTCACGAGTGGGTGTGGGACGGGTGTGAGTTCCCTTGTCACGAGTGGGTGTGGGACGGGTGTGAGTCCCCTTGTCACGAGTGGGTGAGGGACGGATGTGAGTCCCCTTGTCATGAGGGTGAGGGACGCGTGTGAGTCCAATTGTCACGAGTGGGTGAGGGACGGGTGTGAGTCCCCTTGTCACGAGTGGATGAGGGACGGGTGTGAGTCCCCTTGTCACGAGTGGGTGAGGGACGGGTGTGAGTCCCCTTGTCACGAGTGGGTGTGGGACGGGTGTGAGTCCCCTTGTCACGAGTGGGCGGGGAAGTTGTGAGTCCCCTTGTCACGAGTGGGCGGGGGAGTTGTGAGTCCCCTTGTCACGAGTGGTTGAGGGACGGGTGTGAGTCCCCTTGTCACGAGTGGGTGGGGGACGGGTGTGAGTCCCCTTGTCACGAGTGGGTGAGGGACAGGTGTGAGTCCCCTTGTCACGAGTGGGTGAGGGACGGGTGTGAGTCCCCTTGTCACGAGTGGGTGTGGGACGGGTGTGAGTCCCCTTGTCACGAGGGTGAGGGACGGGTGTGAGTCCCCTTGTCACGAGTGGGCGAGGGACGGGTGTGAGTCCATTTGTCACGAGTGGGTGAGGGACGGGTGTGAGTCCCCTTATCACGAGTGGGTGAGGGACGGGTGTGAGTTCCCTTGTCACGAGTGGGTGAGGGACGGGTGTGAGTCCCCTTGTCACGAGTGGGTGTGGGACGGGTGTGAGTCCCCTTGTCACGAGTGGGCGGGGAAGTTGTGAGTCCCCTTGTCACGAGTGGGCGGGGGAGTTGTGAGTCCCCTTGTCACGAGTGGTTGAGGGACGGGTGTGAGTCCCCTTGTCACGAGTGGGTGGGGGACGGGTGTGAGTCCCCTTGTCACGAGTGGGTGAGGGACAGGTGTGAGTCCCCTTGTCACGAGTGGGTGAGGGACGGGTGTGAGTCCCCATGTCACGAGTGGGTGTGGGACGGGTGTGAGTCCCCTTGTCACGAGGGTGAGGGACGGGTGTGAGTCCCCTTGTCACGAGTGGGCGAGGGACGGGTGTGAGTCCATTTGTCACGAGTGGGTGAGGGACGGGTGTGAGTCCATTTGTCACGAGTGTGTGAGGGACGGGTGTGAGTCCCCTTGTCACGAGTGGGTGAGGGACGGGTGTGAGTTCCCTTGTCACGAGTGGGTGAAGGACAGGTGTGAGTCCCCTTGTCAGGAGTGGGCGGGGGAGTTGTGAGTTCCCTTGTCACGAGTGGGTGAGGGACGGGTGTGAGTCCCCTTGTCACGAGGGTGAGGGACGGGTGTGAGTCCCCTTGTCACGAGTGGGTGAGGGACGGGTGTGAGTCCCCTTGTCACGAGGGTGAGGGACGGGTGTGAGTCCCCTTGTCACGAGTGGGTGAGGGACGGGTGTGAGTCCCCTTGTCACGAGTGGGTGAGGGACGGGTGTGAGTCCCCTTGTCACGAGTGGGTGTGGGACGGGTGTGAGTCCCCTTGTCACGAGGGTGAGGGACTGGTGTGAGTCCATTTGTCACGAGTGGGTGAGGGACGGGTGTGAGTCCCCTTGTCACGAGTGGGTGAGGTACGGGTGTGAGTTCCCTTGTCAAGAGTGGGTGAAGGACAGGTGTGAGTCCCCTTGTCAGGAGTGGGCGGGGGAGTTGTGAGTTCCCTTGTCACGAGTGGGTGAGGGACGGGTGTGAGTTCCCTTGTCACGAGTGGGTGAGGGATGGGTGTGAGTTCCCTTGTCACGAGTGGGTGAAGGACGGGTGTGAGTCCCCTTGTCAGGAGTGGGCGGGGGAGTTGTGAGTTCCCTTGTCACGAGTGGGTGAGGGACGGGTGTGAGTTCCCTTGTCACGAGTGGGTGAGGGACGGGTGTGAGTCCCCTTGTCACGAGTGGGTGTGGGACGGGTGTGAGTTCCCTTGTCACGAGTGGGTGAGGGACGGGTGTGAGTTCCCTTGTCACGAGTGGGTGAGGGACGGGTGTGAGTCCCCTTGTCAGGAGTGGGCGGGGGAGTTGTGAGTTCCGTTGTCACGAGTGGGTGAGGGACGGGTGTGAGTTCCCTTGTCACGAGTGGGTGAGGGACGGGTGTGAGTTCCCTTGTCACGAGTGGGTGAGGGACGGGTGTGAGTCCCCTTGTCACGAGTGGGTGAGGGACGGGTGTGAGTCCCCTTGTCACGAGTGGGTGTGGGACGGGTGTGAGTTCCCTTGTCACGAGTGGGTGTGGGACGGGTGTGAGTCCCCTTGTCACGAGTGGGTGAGGGACGGGTGTGAGTCCCCTTGTCACGAGGGTGAGGGACGGGTGTGAGTCCAATTGTCACGAGTGGGTGAGGGACGGGTGTGAGTCCCCTTGTAACGAGTGGATGAGGGACGGGTGTGAGTCCCCTTGTCACGAGTGGGTGAGGGACGGGTGTGAGTCCCCTTGTCACGAGTGGGTGTGGGACGGGTGTGAGTCCCCTTGTCACGAGTGGGCGGGGAAGTTGTGAGTCCCCTTGTCACGAGTGGGCGGGGGAGTTGTGAGTCCCCTTGTCACGAGTGGTTGAGGGACGGGTGTGAGTCCCCTTGTCACGAGTGGGTGGGGGACGGGTGTGAGTCCCCTTGTCACGAGTGGGTGAGGGACAGGTGTGAGTCCCCTTGTCACGAGTGGGTGAGGGACGGGTGTGAGTCCCCTTGTCACGAGTGGGTGTGGGACGGGTGTGAGTCCCCTTGTCACGAGGGTGAGGGACGGGTGTGAGTCCCCTTGTCACGAGCGGGCGAGGGACGGGTGTGAGTCCATTTGTCACGAGTGGGTGAGGGACGGGTGTGAGTCCCCTTGTCACGAGTGGGTGAGGGACGGGTGTGAGTTCCCTTGTCACGAGTGGGTGAAGGACAGGTGTGACTCCCCTTGTCAGGAGTGGGCGGGGGAGTTGTGAGTTCCCTTGTCACGAGTGGGTGAGGGACGGGTGTGAGTCCCCTTGTCACGAGGGTGAGGGACGGGTGTGAGTCCCCTTGTCACGAGTGGGTGAGGGACGGGTGTGAGTCCCCTTGTCACGAGTGGGTGTGGGACGGGTGTGAGTCCCCTTGTCACGAGTGGGTGAGGGACGGGTGTGAGTCCCCTTGTCACGAGTGGGTGTGGGACGGGTGTGAGTCCCCTTGTCACGAGGGTGAGGGACGGGTGTGAGTCCATTTGTCACGAGTGGGTGAGGGACGGGTGTGAGTCCCCTTGTCACGAGTGGTTGAGGGACGGGTGTGAGTTCCCTTGTCACGAGTGGGTGAAGGACAGGTGTGAATCCCCTTGTCAGGAGTGGGCGGGGGAGTTGTGAGTTCCCTTGTCACGAGTGGGTGAGGGACGGGTGTGAGTTCCCTTGTCACGAGTGGGTGAGGGATGGGTGTGAGTTCCCTTGTCACGAGTGGGTGAAGGACGGGTGTGAGTCCCCTTGTCAGGAGTGGGCGGGGGAGTTGTGAGTTCCCTTGTCACGAGTGGGTGAGGGACGGGTGTGAGTCCCCTTGTCACGAGTGGGTGTGGGACGGGTGTGAGTCCCCTTGTCACGAGTGGGCGGGGAAGTTGTGAGTCCCCTTGTCACGAGTGGGCGGGGGAGTTGTGAGTCCCCTTGTCACGAGTGGTTGAGGGACGGGTGTGAGTCCCCTTGTCACGAGTGGGTGGGGGACGGGTGTGAGTCCCCTTGTCACGAGTGGGTGAGGGACGGGTGTGAGTCCCCTTGTCACGAGTGGGTGAGGGACGGGTGTGAGTCCCCTTGTCACGAGTGGGTGTGGGACGGGTGTGAGTCCCCTTGTCACGAGGGTGAGGGACGGGTGTGAGTCCCCTTGTCACGAGTGGGCGAGGGACGGGTGTGAGTCCATTTGTCACGAGTGGGTGAGGGACGGGTGTGAGTCCCCTTATCACGAGTGGGTGAGGGACGGGTGTGAGTTCCCTTGTCACGAGTGGGTGAGGGACGGGTGTGAGTCCCCTTGTCACGAGTGGGTGTGGGACGGGTGTGAGTCCCCTTGTCACGAGTGGGCGGGGAAGTTGTGAGTCCCCTTGTCACGAGTGGGCGGGGGAGTTGTGAGTCCCCTTGTCACGAGTGGTTGAGGGACGGGTGTGAGTCCCCTTGTCACGAGTGGGTGGGGGACGGGTGTGAGTCCCCTTGTCACGAGTGGGTGAGGGACAGGTGTGAGTCCCCTTGTCACGAGTGGGTGAGGGACGGGTGTGAGTCCCCTTGTCACGAGTGGGTGTGGGACGGGTGTGAGTCCCCTTGTCACGAGGGTGAGGGACGGGTGTGAGTCCCCTTGTCACGAGTGGGTGAGGGACGGGTGTGAGTCCCCTTGTCACGAGTGGGTGAGGGACGGGTGTGAGTCCCCTTGTCACGAGTGGGTGAGGGACGGGTGTGAGTCCCCTTGTCACGAGTGGGTGAGGGACGGGAGTGAGTCCCCTTGTCACGAGTGGGTGTGGGACGGGTGTGAGTCCCCTTGTCACGAGGGTGAGGGACGGGTGTGAGTCCCCTTGTCACGAGTGGGCGAGGGACGGCTGTGAGTCCATTTGTCACGAGTGGGTGAGGGACGGGTGTGAGTCCCCTTGTCACGAGTGGGTGAGGGACGGGTGTGAGTTCCCTTGTCACGAGTGGGTGAAGGACGGGTGTGAGTCCCCTTGTCAGGAGTGGGCGGGGGAGTTGTGAGTTCCCTTGTCACGAGTGGGTGAGGGACGGGTGTGAGTTCCCTTGTCACGAGTGGGTGAGTGACGGGTGTGAGTTCCCTTGTCACGAGTGGGTGAGGGACGGGTGTGAGTCCCCTTGTCAGGAGTGGGCGGGGGAGTTGTGAGTTCCCTTGTCACGAGTGGGTGAGGGACGGGTGTGAGTTCCCTTGTCACGAGTGGGTGAGGGACGGGTGTGAGTTCCCTTGTCACGAGTGGGTGAGGGACGGGTGTGAGTCCCCTTGTCACGAGTGGGTGAGGGACGGGTGTGAGTCCCCTTGTCACGAGTGGGTGTGGGACGGGTGTGAGTTCCCTTGTCACGAGTGGGTGTGGGACGGGTGTGAGTCCCCTTGTCACGAGTGGGTGAGGGACGGATGTGAGTCCCCTTGTCATGAGGGTGAGGGACGGGTGTGAGTCCAATTGTCACGAGTGGGTGAGGGACGGGTGTGAGTCCCCTTGTCACGAGTGGATGAGGGACGGGTGTGAGTCCCCTTGTCACGAGTGGGTGAGGGACGGGTGTGAGTCCCCTTGTCACGAGTGGGTGTGGGACGGGTGTGAGTCCCCTTGTCACGAGTGGGCGGGGAAGTTGTGAGTCCCCTTGTCACGAGTGGTCGGGGGAGTTGTGAGTCCCCTTGTCACGAGTGGTTGAGGGACGGGTGTGAGTCCCCTTGTCACGAGTGGGTGGGGGACGGGTGTGAGTCCCCTTGTCACGAGTGGGTGAGGGACAGGTGTGAGTCCCCTTGTCACGAGTGGGTGAGGGACGGGTGTGAGTCCCCTTGTCACGAGTGGGTGTGGGACGGGTGTGAGTCCCCTTGTCACGAGGGTGAGGGACGGGTGTGAGTCCCCTTGTCACGAGTGGGCGAGGGACGGGTGTGAGTCCATTTGTCACGAGTGGGTGAGGGACGGGTGTGAGTCCCCTTATCACGAGTGGGTGAGGGACGGGTGTGAGTTCCCTTGTCACGAGTGGGTGAGGGACGGGTGTGAGTCCCCTTGTCACGAGTGGGTGTGGGACGGGTGTGAGTCCCCTTGTCACGAGTGGGCGGGGAAGTTGTGAGTCCCCTTGTCACGAGTGGGCGGGGGAGTTGTGAGTCCCCTTGTCACGAGTGGTTGAGGGACGGGTGTGAGTCCCCTTGTCACGAGTGGGTGGGGGACGGGTGTGAGTCCCCTTGTCACGAGTGGGTGAGGGACAGGTGTGAGTCCCCTTGTCACGAGTGGGTGAGGGACGGGTGTGAGTCCCCTTGTCACGAGTGGGTGTGGGACGGGTGTGAGTCCCCTTGTCACGAGGGTGAGGGACGGGTGTGAGTCCCCTTGTCACGAGTGGGCGAGGGACGGGTGTGAGTCCATTTGTCACGAGTGGGTGAGGGACGGGTGTGAGTCCCCTTGTCACGAGTGGGTGAGGGACGGGTGTGAGTTCCCTTGTCACGAGTGGGTGAAGGACAGGTGTGAGTCCCCTTGTCAGGAGTGGGCGGGGGAGTTGTGAGTTCCCTTGTCACGAGTGGGTGAGGGACGGGTGTGAGTCCCCTTGTCACGAGGGTGAGGGACGGGTGTGAGTCCCCTTGTCACGAGTGGGTGAGGGACGGGTGTGAGTCCCCTTGTCACGAGGGTGAGGGACGGGTGTGAGTCCCCTTGTCACGAGTGGGTGAGGGACGGGTGTGAGTCCCCTTGTCACGAGTGGGTGAGGGACGGGTGTGAGTCCCCTTGTCACGAGTGGGTGTGGGACGGGTGTGAGTCCCCTTGTCACGAGGGTGAGGGACTGGTGTGAGTCCATTTGTCACGAGTGGGTGAGGGACGGGTGTGAGTCCCCTTGTCACGAGTGGGTGAGGTACGGGTGTGAGTTCCCTTGTCAAGAGTGGGTGAAGGTCAGGTGTGAGTCCCCTTGTCAGGAGTGGGCGGGGGAGTTGTGAGTTCCCTTGTCACGAGTGGGTGAGGGACGGGTGTGAGTTCCCTTGTCACGAGTGGGTGAGGGATGGGTGTGAGTTCCCTTGTCACGAGTGGGTGAAGGACGGGTGTGAGTCCCCTTGTCAGGAGTGGGCGGGGGAGTTGTGAGTTCCCTTGTCATGAGTGGGTGAGGGACGGGTGTGAGTTCCCTTGTCACGAGTGGGTGAGGGACGGGTGTGAGTTCCCTTGTCACGAGTGGGTGAGGGACGGGTGTGAGTTCCCTTGTCACGAGTGGGTGAGGGACGGGTGTGAGTCCCCTTGTCAGGAGTGGGCGGGGGAGTTGTGAGTTCCCTTGTCACGAGTGGGTGAGGGACGGGTGTGAGTTCCCTTGTCACGAGTGGGTGAGGGACGGGTGTGAGTTCCCTTGTCACGAGTGGGTGAGGGACGGGTGTGAGTCCCCTTGTCACGAGTGGGTGAGGGACGGGTGTGAGTCCCCTTGTCACGAGTGGGTGTGGGACGGGTGTGAGTTCCCTTGTCACGAGTGGGTGTGGGACGGGTGTGAGTCCCCTTGTCACGAGGGTGAGGGACGGGTGTGAGTCCCCTTGTCACGAGTGGGCGAGGGACGGCTGTGAGTCCATTTGTCACGAGTGGGTGAGGGACGGGTGTGAGTCCCCTTGTCACGAGTGGGTGAGGGACGGGTGTGAGTTCCCTTGTCACGAGTGGGTGAAGGACGGGTGTGAGTCCCCTTGTCAGGAGTGGGCGGGGGAGTTGTGAGTTCCCTTGTCACGAGTGGGTGAGGGACGGGTGTGAGTTCCCTTGTCACGAGTGGGTGAGTGACGGGTGTGAGTTCCCTTGTCACGAGTGGGTGAGGGACGGGTGTGAGTCCCCTTGTCAGGAGTGGGCGGGGGAGTTGTGAGTTCCCTTGTCACGAGTGGGTGAGGGACGGGTGTGAGTTCCCTTGTCACGAGTGGGTGAGGGACGGGTGTGAGTTCCCTTGTCACGAGTGGGTGAGGGACGGGTGTGAGTCCCCTTGTCACGAGTGGGTGAGGGACGGGTGTGAGTCCCCTTGTCACGAGTGGGTGAGGGACAGGTGTGAGTCCCCTTGTCACGAGTGGGTGAGGGACGGGTGTGAGTCCCCTTGTCACGAGTGGGTGTGGGACGGGTGTGAGTCCCCTTGTCACGAGGGTGAGGGACGGGTGTGAGTCCCCTTGTCACGAGTGGGCGAGGGACGGGTGTGAGTCCATTTGTCACGAGTGGGTGAGGGACGGGTGTGAGTCCCCTTATCACGAGTGGGTGAGGGACGGGTGTGAGTTCCCTTGTCACGAGTGGGTGAGGGACGGGTGTGAGTCCCCTTGTCACGAGTGGGTGTGGGACGGGTGTGAGTCCCCTTGTCACGAGTGGGCGGGGAAGTTGTGAGTCCCCTTGTCACGAGTGGGCGGGGGAGTTGTGAGTCCCCTTGTCACGAGTGGTTGAGGGACGGGTGTGAGTCCCCTTGTCACGAGTGGGTGGGGGACGGGTGTGAGTCCCCTTGTCACGAGTGGGTGAGGGACAGGTGTGAGTCCCCTTGTCACGAGTGGGTGAGGGACGGGTGTGAGTCCCCATGTCACGAGTGGGTGTGGGACGGGTGTGAGTCCCCTTGTCACGAGGGTGAGGGACGGGTGTGAGTCCCCTTGTCACGAGTGGGCGAGGGACGGGTGTGAGTCCATTTGTCACGAGTGGGTGAGGGACGGGTGTGAGTCCCCTTGTCACGAGTGGGTGAGGGACGGGTGTGAGTTCCCTTGTCACGAGTGGGTGAAGGACAGGTGTGAGTCCCCTTGTCAGGAGTGGGCGGGGGAGTTGTGAGTTCCCTTGTCACGAGTGGGTGAGGGACGGGTGTGAGTCCCCTTGTCACGAGGGTGAGGGACGGGTGTGAGTCCCCTTGTCACGAGTGGGTGAGGGACGGGTGTGAGTCCCCTTGTCACGAGGGTGAGGGACCGGTGTGAGTCCCCTTGTCACGAGTGGGTGAGGGACGGGTGTGAGTCCCCTTGTCACGAGTGGGTGAGGGACGGGTGTGAGTCCCCTTGTCACGAGTGGGTGTGGGACGGGTGTGAGTCCCCTTGTCACGAGGGTGAGGGACTGGTGTGAGTCCATTTGTCACGAGTGGGTGAGGGACGGGTGTGAGTCCCCTTGTCACGAGTGGGTGAGGTACGGGTGTGAGTTCCCTTGTCAAGAGTGGGTGAAGGACAGGTGTGAGTCCCCTTGTCAGGAGTGGGCGGGGGAGTTGTGAGTTCCCTTGTCACGAGTGGGTGAGGGACGGGTGTGAGTTCCCTTGTCACGAGTGGGTGAGGGATGGGTGTGAGTTCCCTTGTCACGAGTGGGTGAAGGACGGGTGTGAGTCCCCTTGTCAGGAGTGGGCGGGGGAGTTGTGAGTTCCCTTGTCACGAGTGGGTGAGGGACGGGTGTGAGTTCCCTTGTCACGAGTGGGTGAGGGACGGGTGTGAGTTCCCTTGTCACGAGTGGGTGAGGGACGGGTGTGAGTTCCCTTGTCACGAGTGGGTGAGGGACGGGTGTGAGTCCCCTTGTCAGGAGTGGGCGGGGGAGTTGTGAGTTCCCTTGTCACGAGTGGGTGAGGGACGGGTGTGAGTTCCCTTGTCACGAGTGGGTGAGGGACGGGTGTGAGTTCCCTTGTCACGAGTGGGTGAGGGACGGGTGTGAGTCCCCTTGTCACGAGTGGGTGAGGTACGGGTGTGAGTTCCCTTGTCAAGAGTGGGTGAAGGTCAGGTGTGAGTCCCCTTGTCAGGAGTGGGCGGGGGAGTTGTGAGTTCCCTTGTCACGAGTGGGTGAGGGACGGGTGTGAGTTCCCTTGTCACGAGTGGGTGAGGGATGGGTGTGAGTTCCCTTGTCACGAGTGGGTGAAGGACGGGTGTGAGTCCCCTTGTCAGGAGTGGGCGGGGGAGTTGTGAGTTCCCTTGTCATGAGTGGGTGAGGGACGGGTGTGAGTTCCCTTGTCACGAGTGGGTGAGGGACGGGTGTGAGTTCCCTTGTCACGAGTGGGTGAGGGACGGGTGTGAGTTCCCTTGTCACGAGTGGGTGAGGGACGGGTGTGAGTCCCCTTGTCAGGAGTGGGCGGGGGAGTTGTGAGTTCCCTTGTCACGAGTGGGTGAGGGACGGGTGTGAGTTCCCTTGTCACGAGTGGGTGAGGGACGGGTGTGAGTTCCCTTGTCACGAGTGGGTGAGGGACGGGTGTGAGTCCCCTTGTCACGAGTGGGTGAGGGACGGGTGTGAGTCCCCTTGTCACGAGTGGGTGTGGGACGGGTGTGAGTTCCCTTGTCACGAGTGGGTGTGGGACGGGTGTGAGTCCCCTTGTCACGAGGGTGAGGGACGGGTGTGAGTCCCCTTGTCACGAGTGGGCGAGGGACGGCTGTGAGTCCATTTGTCACGAGTGGGTGAGGGACGGGTGTGAGTCCCCTTGTCACGAGTGGGTGAGGGACGGGTGTGAGTTCCCTTGTCACGAGTGGGTGAAGGACGGGTGTGAGTCCCCTTGTCAGGAGTGGGCGGGGGAGTTGTGAGTTCCCTTGTCACGAGTGGGTGAGGGACGGGTGTGAGTTCCCTTGTCACGAGTGGGTGAGTGACGGGTGTGAGTTCCCTTGTCACGAGTGGGTGAGGGACGGGTGTGAGTCCCCTTGTCAGGAGTGGGCGGGGGAGTTGTGAGTTCCCTTGTCACGAGTGGGTGAGGGACGGGTGTGAGTTCCCTTGTCACGAGTGGGTGAGGGACGGGTGTGAGTTCCCTTGTCACGAGTGGGTGAGGGACGGGTGTGAGTCCCCTTGTCACGAGTGGGTGAGGGACGGGTGTGAGTCCCCTTGTCACGAGTGGGTGTGGGACGGGTGTGAGTTCCCTTGTCACGAGTGGGTGTGGGACGGGTGTGAGTCCCCTTGTCACGAGTGGGTGAGGGACGGATGTGAGTCCCCTTGTCATGAGGGTGAGGGACGGGTGTGAGTCCAATTGTCACGAGTGGGTGAGGGACGGGTGTGAGTCCCCTTGTCACGAGTGGATGAGGGACGGGTGTGAGTCCCCTTGTCACGAGTGGGTGAGGGACGGGTGTGAGTCCCCTTGTCACGAGTGGGTGTGGGACGGGTGTGAGTCCCCTTGTCACGAGTGGGCGGGGAAGTTGTGAGTCCCCTTGTCACGAGTGGGCGGGGGAGTTGTGAGTCCCCTTGTCACGAGTGGTTGAGGGACGGGTGTGAGTCCCCTTGTCACGAGTGGGTGGGGGACGGGTGTGAGTCCCCTTGTCACGAGTGGGTGAGGGACAGGTGTGAGTCCCCTTGTCACGAGTGGGTGAGGGACGGGTGTGAGTCCCCTTGTCACGAGTGGGTGTGGGACGGGTGTGAGTCCCCTTGTCACGAGGGTGAGGGACGGGTGTGAGTCCCCTTGTCACGAGTGGGCGAGGGACGGGTGTGAGTCCATTTGTCACGAGTGGGTGAGGGACGGGTGTGAGTCCCCTTATCACGAGTGGGTGAGGGACGGGTGTGAGTTCCCTTGTCACGAGTGGGTGAGGGACGGGTGTGAGTCCCCTTGTCACGAGTGGGTGTGGGACGGGTGTGAGTCCCCTTGTCACGAGTGGGCGGGGAAGTTGTGAGTCCCCTTGTCACGAGTGGGCGGGGGAGTTGTGAGTCCCCTTGTCACGAGTGGTTGAGGGACGGGTGTGAGTCCCCTTGTCACGAGTGGGTGGGGGACGGGTGTGAGTCCCCTTGTCACGAGTGGGTGAGGGACAGGTGTGAGTCCCCTTGTCACGAGTGGGTGAGGGACGGGTGTGAGTCCCCATGTCACGAGTGGGTGTGGGACGGGTGTGAGTCCCCTTGTCACGAGGGTGAGGGACGGGTGTGAGTCCCCTTGTCACGAGTGGGCGAGGGACGGGTGTGAGTCCATTTGTCACGAGTGGGTGAGGGACGGGTGTGAGTCCCCTTGTCACGAGTGGGTGAGGGACGGGTGTGAGTTCCCTTGTCACGAGTGGGTGAAGGACAGGTGTGAGTCCCCTTGTCAGGAGTGGGCGGGGGAGTTGTGAGTTCCCTTGTCACGAGTGGGTGAGGGACGGGTGTGAGTCCCCTTGTCACGAGGGTGAGGGACGGGTGTGAGTCCCCTTGTCACGAGTGGGTGAGGGACGGGTGTGAGTCCCCTTGTCACGAGGGTGAGGGACGGGTGTGAGTCCCCTTGTCACGAGTGGGTGAGGGACGGGTGTGAGTCCCCTTGTCACGAGTGGGTGAGGGACGGGTGTGAGTCCCCTTGTCACGAGTGGGTGTGGGACGGGTGTGAGTCCCCTTGTCACGAGGGTGAGGGACTGGTGTGAGTCCATTTGTCACGAGTGGGTGAGGGACGGGTGTGAGTCCCCTTGTCACGAGTGGGTGAGGTACGGGTGTGAGTTCCCTTGTCAAGAGTGGGTGAAGGACAGGTGTGAGTCCCCTTGTCAGGAGTGGGCGGGGGAGTTGTGAGTTCCCTTGTCACGAGTGGGTGAGGGACGGGTGTGAGTTCCCTTGTCACGAGTGGGTGAGGGATGGGTGTGAGTTCCCTTGTCACGAGTGGGTGAAGGACGGGTGTGAGTCCCCTTGTCAGGAGTGGGCGGGGGAGTTGTGAGTTCCCTTGTCACGAGTGGGTGAGGGACGGGTGTGAGTTCCCTTGTCACGAGTGGGTGAGGGACGGGTGTGAGTTCCCTTGTCACGAGTGGGTGAGGGACGGGTGTGAGTTCCCTTGTCACGAGTGGGTGAGGGACGGGTGTGAGTCCCCTTGTCAGGAGTGGGCGGGGGAGTTGTGAGTTCCCTTGTCACGAGTGGGTGAGGGACGGGTGTGAGTTCCCTTGTCACGAGTGGGTGAGGGACGGGTGTGAGTTCCCTTGTCACGAGTGGGTGAGGGACGGGTGTGAGTCCCCTTGTCACGAGTGGGTGAGGGACGGGTGTGAGTCCCCTTGTCACGAGTGGGTGTGGGACGGGTGTGAGTTCCCTTGTCACGAGTGGGTGTGGGACGGGTGTGAGTCCCCTTGTCACGAGTGGGTGAGGGACGGGTGTGAGTCCCCTTGTCACGAGGGTGAGGGACGGGTGTGAGTCCAATTGTCACGAGTGGGTGAGGGACGGGTGTGAGTCCCCTTGTAACGAGTGGATGAGGGACGGGTGTGAGTCCCCTTGTCACGAGTGGGTGAGGGACGGGTGTGAGTCCCCTTGTCACGAGTGGGTGTGGGACGGGTGTGAGTCCCCTTGTCACGAGTGGGCGGGGAAGTTGTGAGTCCCCTTGTCACGAGTGGGCGGGGGAGTTGTGAGTCCCCTTGTCACGAGTGGTTGAGGGACGGGTGTGAGTCCCCTTGTCACGAGTGGGTGGGGGACGGGTGTGAGTCCCCTTGTCACGAGTGGGTGAGGGACAGGTGTGAGTCCCCTTGTCACGAGTGGGTGAGGGACGGGTGTGAGTCCCCTTGTCACGAGTGGGTGTGGGACGGGTGTGAGTCCCCTTGTCACGAGGGTGAGGGACGGGTGTGAGTCCCCTTGTCACGAGTGGGCGAGGGACGGGTGTGAGTCCATTTGTCACGAGTGGGTGAGGGACGGGTGTGAGTCCCCTTGTCACGAGTGGGTGAGGGACGGGTGTGAGTTCCCTTGTCACGAGTGGGTGAAGGAAAGGTGTGACTCCCCTTGTCAGGAGTGGGCGGGGGAGTTGTGAGTTCCCTTGTCACGAGTGGGTGAGGGACGGGTGTGAGTCCCCTTGTCACGAGGGTGAGGGACGGGTGTGAGTCCCCTTGTCACGAGTGGGTGAGGGACGGGTGTGAGTCCCCTTGTCACGAGTGTGAGGGACGGGTGTGAGTCCCCTTGTCACGAGTGGGTGTGGGACGGGTGTGAGTCCCCTTGTCACGAGTGGGTGAGGGACGGGTGTGAGTCCCCTTGTCACGAGTGGGTGTGGGACGGGTGTGAGTCCCCTTGTCACGAGGGTGAGGGACGGGTGTGAGTCCATTTGTCACGAGTGGGTGAGGGACGGGTGTGAGTCCACTTGTCACGAGTGGTTGAGGGACGGGTGTGAGTTCCCTTGTCACGAGTGGGTGAAGGACAGGTGTGAATCCCCTTGTCAGGAGTGGGCGGGGGAGTTGTGAGTTCCCTTGTCACGAGTGGGTGAGGGACGGGTGTGAGTTCCCTTGTCACGAGTGGGTGAGGGATGGGTGTGAGTTCCCTTGTCACGAGTGGGTGAAGGACGGGTGTGAGTCCCCTTGTCAGGAGTGGGCGGGGGAGTTGTGAGTTCCCTTGTCACGAGTGGGTGAGGGACGGGTGTGAGTCCCCTTGTCACGAGTGGGTGTGGGACGGGTGTGAGTCCCCTTGTCACGAGTGGGCGGGGAAGTTGTGAGTCCCCTTGTCACGAGTGGGCGGGGGAGTTGTGAGTCCCCTTGTCACGAGTGGTTGAGGGACGGGTGTGAGTCCCCTTGTCACGAGTGGGTGGGGGACGGGTGTGAGTCCCCTTGTCACGAGTGGGTGAGGGACAGGTGTGAGTCCCCTTGTCACGAGTGGGTGAGGGACGGGTGTGAGTCCCCTTGTCACGAGTGGGTGTGGGACGGGTGTGAGTCCCCTTGTCACGAGGGTGAGGGACGGGTGTGAGTCCCCTTGTCACGAGTGGGCGAGGGACGGGTGTGAGTCCATTTGTCACGAGTGGGTGAGGGACGGGTGTGAGTCCCCTTATCACGAGTAGGTGAGGGACGGGTGTGAGTTCCCTTGTCACGAGTGGGTGAGGGACGGGTGTGAGTCCCCTTGTCACGAGTGGGTGTGGGACGGGTGTGAGTCCCCTTGTCACGAGTGGGCGGGGAAGTTGTGAGTCCCCTTGTCACGAGTGGGCGGGGGAGTTGTGAGTCCCCTTGTCACGAGTGGTTGAGGGACGGGTGTGAGTCCCCTTGTCACGAGTGGGTGGGGGACGGGTGTGAGTCCCCTTGTCACGAGTGGGTGAGGGACAGGTGTGAGTCCCCTTGTCACGAGTGGGTGAGGGACGGGTGTGAGTCCCCTTGTCACGAGTGGGTGTGGGACGGGTGTGAGTCCCCTTGTCACGAGGGTGAGGGACGGGTGTGAGTCCCCTTGTCACGAGTGGGCGAGGGACGGGTGTGAGTCCATTTGTCACGAGTGGGTGAGGGACGGGTGTGAGTCCCCTTGTCACGAGTGGGTGAGGGACGGGTGTGAGTTCCCTTGTCACGAGTGGGTGAAGGACAGGTGTGAGTCCCCTTGTCAGGAGTGGGCGGGGGAGTTGTGAGTTCCCTTGTCACGAGTGGGTGAGGGACGGGTGTGAGTCCCCTTGTCACGAGGGTGAGGGACGGGTGTGAGTCCCCTTGTCACGAGTGGGTGAGGGACGGGTGTGAGTCCCCTTGTCACGAGGGTGAGGGACGGGTGTGAGTCCCCTTGTCACGAGTGGGTGAGGGACGGGTGTGAGTCCCCTTGTCACGAGTGGGTGAGGGACGGGTGTGAGTCCCCTTGTCACGAGTGGGTGTGGGACGGGTGTGAGTCCCCTTGTCACGAGGGTGAGGGACTGGTGTGAGTCCATTTGTCACGAGTGGGTGAGGGACGGGTGTGAGTCCCCTTGTCACGAGTGGGTGAGGTACGGGTGTGAGTTCCCTTGTCACGAGTGGGTGAAGGACAGGTGTGAGTCCCCTTGTCAGGAGTGGGCGGGGGAGTTGTGAGTTCGCTTGTCACGAGTGGGTGAGGGACGGGTGTGAGTTCCCTTGTCACGAGTGGGTGAGGGATGGGTGTGAGTTCCCTTGTCACGAGTGGGTGAAGGACGGGTGTGAGTCCCCTTGTCAGGAGTGGGCGGGGGAGTTGTGAGTTCCCTTGTCACGAGTGGGTGAGGGACGGGTGTGAGTTCCCTTGTCACGAGTGGGTGAGGGACGGGTGTGAGTTCCCTTGTCACGAGTGGGTGAGGGACGGGTGTGAGTCCCCTTGTCAGGAGTGGGCGGGGGAGTTGTGAGTTCCCTTGTCACGAGTGGGTGAGGGACGGGTGTGAGTTCCCTTGTCACGAGTGGGTGAGGGACGGGTGTGAGTTCCCTTGTCACGAGTGGGTGAGGGACGGGTGTGAGTCCCCTTGTCACGAGTGGGTGAGGGACGGGTGTGAGTCCCCTTGTCACGAGGGTGAGGGACGGGTGTGAGTCCAATTGTCACGAGTGGGTGAGGGACGGGTGTGAGTCCCCTTGTAACGAGTGGATGAGGGACGGGTGTGAGTCCCCTTGTCACGAGTGGGTGAGGGACGGGTGTGAGTCCCCTTGTCACGAGTGGGTGTGGGACGGGTGTGAGTCCCCTTGTCACGAGTGGGCGGGGAAGTTGTGAGTCCCCTTGTCACGAGTGGGCGGGGGAGTTGTGAGTCCCCTTGTCACGAGTGGTTGAGGGACGGGTGTGAGTCCCCTTGTCACGAGTGGGTGGGGGACGGGTGTGAGTCCCCTTGTCACGAGTGGGTGAGGGACAGGTGTGAGTCCCCTTGTCACGAGTGGGTGAGGGACGGGTGTGAGTCCCCTTGTCACGAGTGGGTGTGGGACGGGTGTGAGTCCCCTTGTCACGAGGGTGAGGGACGGGTGTGAGTCCCCTTGTCACGAGTGGGCGAGGGACGGGTGTGAGTCCATTTGTCACGAGTGGGTGAGGGACGGGTGTGAGTCCCCTTGTCACGAGTGGGTGAAGGACAGGTGTGAGTCCCCTTGTCAGGAGTGGGCGGGGGAGTTGTGAGTTCCCTTGTCACGAGTGGGTGAGGGACGGGTGTGAGTCCCCTTGTCACGAGGGTGAGGGACGGGTGTGAGTCCCCTTGTCACGAGTGGGTGAGAGACGGGTGTGAGTCCCCTTGTCACGAGTGTGAGGGACGGGTGTGAGTCCCCTTGTCACGAGTGGGTGAGGGACGGGTGTGAGTCCCCTTGTCACGAGTGGGTGAGGGACGGGTGTGAGTCCCCTTGTCACGAGTGGGTGTGGGACGGGTGTGAGTCCCCTTGTCACGAGGGTGAGGGACGGGTGTGAGTCCATTTGTCACGAGTGGGTGAGGGACGGGTGTGAGTCCCCTTGTCACGAGTGGTTGAGGGACGGGTGTGAGTTCCCTTGTCACGAGTGGGTGAAGGACAGGTGTGAATCCCCTTGTCAGGAGTGGGCGGGGGAGTTGTGAGTTCCCTTGTCACGAGTGGGTGAGGGACGGGTGTGAGTTCCCTTGTCACGAGTGGGTGAGGGATGGGTGTGAGTTCCCTTGTCACGAGTGGGTGAAGGACGGGTGTGAGTCCCCTTGTCAGGAGTGGGCGGGGGAGTTGTGAGTTCCCTTGTCACGAGTGGGTGAGGGACGGGTGTGAGTTCCCTTGTCACGAGTGGGTGAGGGACGGGTGTGAGTTCCCTTGTCACGAGTGGGTGAGGGACGGGTGTGAGTCCCCTTGTCAGGAGTGGGCGGGGGAGTTGTGAGTTCCCTTGTCACGAGTGGGTGAGGGACGGGTGTGAGTCCCCTTGTCAGGAGAGGGCGGGGGAGTTGTGAGTTCCCTTGTCACGAGTGGGTGAGGGACGGGTGTGAGTCCCCTTGTCACGAGTGGGTGAGGGACGGGTGTGAGTCCCCTTGTCACGAGTGGGCGCGGGAGTTGTGAGTCCCCTTGTCACGAGTGGGCAGGGGAGTTGTGAGTCCCCTTGTCAGGAGTGGGTGAGGAATGGGTGTGAGTCCCCTTGTCAAGAGTGGGTGAGGGACAGGTGTGAGTCCCCTTGTCACGAGTGGGTGAGGGACGGGTGTGAGTCCCCTTGTCACGAGTGGGTGATGGACGGGTGTGAGTCCCCTTGTCACGAGTGGGTGAGGGACGGGTGTGAGTCCCCTTGTCAGGAGTGGGCGGGGGAGTTGTGAGTTCCCTTGTCACGAGTGGGTGAGGGACGGGTGTGAGTTCCCTTGTCACGAGTGGGTGTGGGACGGGTGTGAGTCCCCTTGTCACGAGTGGGTGAGGGACGGGTGTGAGTCCCCTTGTCACGAGGGTGAGGGACGGGTGTGAGTCCAATTGTCACGAGTGGGTGAGGGACGGGTGTGAGTCCCCTTGTAACGAGTGGATGAGGGACGGGTGTGAGTCCCCTTGTCACGAGTGGGTGAGGGACGGGTGTGAGTCCCCTTGTCACGAGTGGGTGTGGGACGGGTGTGAGTCCCCTTGTCACGAGTGGGCGGGGAAGTTGTGAGTCCCCTTGTCACGAGTGGGCGGGGGAGTTGTGAGTCCCCTTGTCACGAGTGGTTGAGGGACGGGTGTGAGTCCCCTTGTCACGAGTGGGTGGGGGACGGGTGTGAGTCCCCTTGTCACGAGTGGGTGAGGGACAGGTGTGAGTCCCCTTGTCACGAGTGGGTGAGGGACGGGTGTGAGTCCCCTTGTCACGAGTGGGTGTGGGACGGGTGTGAGTCCCCTTGTCACGAGGGTGAGGGACGGGTGTGAGTCCCCTTGTCACGAGTGGGCGAGGGACGGGTGTGAGTCCATTTGTCACGAGTGGGTGAGGGACGGGTGTGAGTCCCCTTGTCACGAGTGGGTGAGGGACGGGTGTGAGTTCCCTTGTCACGAGTGGGTGAAGGACAGGTGTGACTCCCCTTGTCAGGAGTGGGCGGGGGAGTTGTGAGTTCCCTTGTCACGAGTGGGTGAGGGACGGGTGTGAGTCCCCTTGTCACGAGGGTGAGGGACGGGTGTGAGTCCCCTTGTCACGAGTGGGTGAGGGACGGGTGTGAGTCCCCTTGTCACGAGTGTGAGGGACGGGTGTGAGTCCCCTTGTCACGAGTGGGTGTGGGACGGGTGTGAGTCCCCTTGTCACGAGTGGGTGAGGGACGGGTGTGAGTCCCCTTGTCACGAGTGGGTGTGGGACGGGTGTGAGTCCCCTTGTCACGAGGGTGAGGGACGGGTGTGAGTCCATTTGTCACGAGTGGGTGAGGGACGGGTGTGAGTCCCCTTGTCACGAGTGGTTGAGGGACGGGTGTGAGTTCCCTTGTCACGAGTGGGTGAAGGACAGGTGTGAATCCCCTTGTCAGGAGTGGGCGGGGGAGTTGTGAGTTCCCTTGTCACGAGTGGGTGAGGGACGGGTGTGAGTTCCCTTGTCACGAGTGGGTGAGGGATGGGTGTGAGTTCCCTTGTCACGAGTGGGCGGGGAAGGTGTGAGTCCCCTTGTCAGGAGTGGGCGGGGGAGTTGTGAGTTCCCTTGTCACGAGTGGGTGAGGGACGGGTGTGAGTCCCCTTGTCACGAGTGGGTGTGGGACGGGTGTGAGTCCCCTTGTCACGAGTGGGCGGGGAAGTTGTGAGTCCCCTTGTCACGAGTGGGCGGGGGAGTTGTGAGTCCCCTTGTCACGAGTGGTTGAGGGACGGGTGTGAGTCCCCTTGTCACGAGTGGGTGGGGGACGGGTGTGAGTCCCCTTGTCACGAGTGGGTGAGGGACAGGTGTGAGTCCCCTTGTCACGAGTGGGTGAGGGACGGGTGTGAGTCCCCTTGTCACGAGTGGGTGTGGGACGGGTGTGAGTCCCCTTGTCACGAGGGTGAGGGACGGGTGTGAGTCCCCTTGTCACGAGTGGGAGAGGGACGGGTGTGAGTCCATTTGTCACGAGTGGGTGAGGGACGGGTGTGAGTCCCCTTATCACGAGTGGGTGAGGGACGTGTGTGAGTTCCCTTGTCACGAGTGGGTGAGGGACGGGTGTGAGTCCCCTTGTCACGAGTGGGTGTGGGACGGGTGTGAGTCCCCTTGTCACGAGTGGGTGTGGGACGGGTGTGAGTCCCCTTGTCACGAGGGTGAGGGACGGGTGTGAGTCCCCTTGTCACGAGTGGGCGAGGGACGGGTGTGAGTCCATTTGTCACGAGTGGGTGAGGGACGGGTGTGAGTCCCCTTGTCACGAGTGGGTGAGGGACGGGTGTGAGTTCCCTTGTCACGAGTGGGTGAAGGACAGGTGTGAGTCCCCTTGTCAGGAGTGGGCGGGGGAGTTGTGAGTTCCCTTGTCACGAGTGGGTGAGGGACGGGTGTGAGTCCCCTTGTCACGAGGGTGAGGGACGGGTGTGAGTCCCCTTGTCACGAGTGGGTGAGGGACGGGTGTGAGTCCCCTTGTCACGAGGGAGAGGGACGGGTGTGAGTCCCCTTGTCACGAGTGGGTGAGGGACGGGTGTGAGTCCCCTTGTCACGAGTGGGTGAGGGACGGGTGTGAGTCCCCTTGTCACGAGGGTGAGGGACTGGTGTGAGTCCATTTGTCACGAGTGGGTGAGGGACGGGTGTGAGTCCCCTTGTCACGAGTGGGTGAGGTACGGGTGTGAGTTCCCTTGTCACGAGTGGGTGAAGGACAGGTGTGAGTCCCCTTGTCAGGAGTGGGCGGGGGAGTTGTGAGTTCCCTTGTCACGAGTGGGTGAGGGACGGGTGTGAGTTCCCTTGTCACGAGTGGGTGAGGGATGGGTGTGAGTTCCCTTGTCACGAGTGGGTGAAGGACGGGTGTGAGTCCCCTTGTCAGGAGTGGGCGGGGGAGTTGTGAGTTCCCTTGTCACGAGTGGGTGAGGGACGGGTGTGAGTTCCCTTGTCACGAGTGGGTGAGGGACGGGTGTGAGTTCCCTTGTCACGAGTGGGTGAGGGACGGGTGTGAGTCCCCTTGTCAGGAGTGGGCGGGGGAGTTGTGAGTTCCCTTGTCACGAGTGGGTGAGGGACGGGTGTGAGTTCCCTTGTCACGAGTGGGTGAGGGACGGGTGTGAGTTCCCTTGTCACGAGTGGGTGAGGGACGGGTGTGAGTCCCCTTGTCACGAGTGGGTGAGGGACGGGTGTGAGTCCCCTTGTCACGAGTGGGTGTGGGACGGGTGTGAGTTCCCTTGTCACGAGTGGGTGTGGGACGGGTGTGAGTCCCCTTGTCACGAGTGGGTGAGGGACGGGTGTGAGTCCCCTTGTCACGAGGGTGAGGGACGGGTGTGAGTCCAATTGTCACGAGTGGGTGAGGGACGGGTGTGAGTCCCCTTGTAACGAGTGGATGAGGGACGGGTGTGAGTCCCCTTGTCACGAGTGGGTGAGGGACGGGTGTGAGTCCCCTTGTCACGAGTGGGTGTGGGACGGGTGTGAGTCCCCTTGTCACGAGTGGGCGGGGAAGTTGTGAGTCCCCTTGTCACGAGTGGGCGGGGGAGTTGTGAGTCCCCTTGTCACGAGTGGTTGAGGGACGGGTGTGAGTCCCCTTGTCACGAGTGGGTGGGGGACGGGTGTGAGTCCCCTTGTCACGAGTGGGTGAGGGACAGGTGTGAGTCCCCTTGTCACGAGTGGGTGAGGGACGGGTGTGAGTCCCCTTGTCACGAGTGGGTGTGGGACGGGTGTGAGTCCCCTTGTCACGAGGGTGAGGGACGGGTGTGAGTCCCCTTGTCACGAGTGGGCGAGGGACGGGTGTGAGTCCATTTGTCACGAGTGGGTGAGGGACGGGTGTGAGTCCCCTTGTCACGAGTGGGTGAGGGACGGGTGTGAGTTCCCTTGTCACGAGTGGGTGAAGGACAGGTGTGAGTCCCCTTGTCAGGAGTGGGCGGGGGAGTTGTGAGTTCCCTTGTCACGAGTGGGTGAGGGACGGGTGTGAGTCCCCTTGTCACGAGGGTGAGGGACGGGTGTGAGTCCCCTTGTCACGAGTGGGTGAGAGACGGGTGTGAGTCCCCTTGTCACGAGTGTGAGGGACGGGTGTGAGTCCCCTTGTCATGAGTGGGTGAGGGACGGGTGTGAGTCCCCTTGTCACGAGTGGGTGAGGGACGGGTGTGAGTCCCCTTGTCACGAGTGGGTGTGGGACGGGTGTGAGTCCCCTTGTCACGAGGGTGAGGGACGGGTGTGAGTCCATTTGTCACGAGTGGGTGAGGGACGGGTGTGAGTCCCCTTGTCACGAGTGGTTGAGGGACGGGTGTGAGTTCCCTTGTCACGAGTGGGTGAAGGACAGGTGTGAATCCCCTTGTCAGGAGTGGGCGGGGGAGTTGTGAGTTCCCTTGTCACGAGTGGGTGAGGGACGGGTGTGAGTTCCCTTGTCACGAGTGGGTGAGGGATGGGTGTGAGTTCCCTTGTCACGAGTGGGTGAAGGACGGGTGTGAGTCCCCTTGTCAGGAGTGGGCGGGGGAGTTGTGAGTTCCCTTGTCACGAGTGGGTGAGGGACGGGTGTGAGTTCCCTTGTCACGAGTGGGTGAGGGACGGGTGTGAGTTCCCTTGTCACGAGTGGGTGAGGGACGGGTGTGAGTCCCCTTGTCAGGAGTGGGCGGGGGAGTTGTGAGTTCCCTTGTCACGAGTGGGTGAGGGACGGGTGTGAGTCCCCTTGTCAGGAGAGGGCGGGGGAGTTGTGAGTTCCCTTGTCACGAGTGGGTGAGGGACGGGTGTGAGTCCCCTTGTCACGAGTGGGTGAGGGACGGGTGTGAGTCCCCTTGTCACGAGTGGGCGCGGGAGTTGTGAGTCCCCTTGTCACGAGTGGGCAGGGGAGTTGTGAGTCCCCTTGTCAGGAGTGGGTGAGGAATGGGTGTGAGTCCCCTTGTCAAGAGTGGGTGAGGGACAGGTGTGAGTCCCCTTGTCACGAGTGGGTGAGGGACGGGTGTGAGTCCCCTTGTCACGAGTGGGTGATGGACGGGTGTGAGTCCCCTTGTCACGAGTGGGTGAGGGACGGGTGTGAGTCCCCTTGTCAGGAGTGGGCGGGGGAGTTGTGAGTTCCCTTGTCACGAGTGGGTGAGGGACGGGTGTGAGTCCCCTTGTCAGGAGAGGGCGGGGGAGTTGTGAGTTCCCTTGTCACAAGTGGGTGAGGGACGGGTGTGAGTTCCCTTGTCAGGAGTGGGTGAGGGACGGGTGTGAGTCCCCTTGTCACGAGTGGGTGTGGGACGGGTGTGAGTCCCCTTGTCACGAGTGGGTGAGGGACGGGTGTGAGTCCCCTTGTCACGAGGGTGAGGGACGGGTGTGAGTCCCCTTGTCACGAGTGGGTGAGGGACGGGTGTGAGTCCCCTTGTCACGAGTGGGTGAGGGACGGGTGTGAGTCCCCTTGTCACGAGTGGGTGTGGGACGGGTGTGAGTCCCCTTGTCACGAGGGTGAGGGACGGGTGTGAGTCCCCTTGTCACGAGTTGGCGAGGGACGGGTGTGTGTCCATTTGTCACGAGTGGGTGAGGGACGGGTGTGAATCCCCTTGTCACGAGTGGGTGAGGGACGGGTGTGAGTCCCCTTGTCAGGAGTGGGCGGGGGAGTTGTGAGTTCCCTTGTCACGAGTGGGTGAGGGACGGGTGTGAGTTCCCTTGTCACGAGTGGGTGAGGGATGGGTGTGAGTTCCCTTGTCACGAGTGGGCGGGGAAGGTGTGAGTCCCCTTGTCAGGAGTGGGCGGGGGAGTTGTGAGTTCCCTTGTCACGAGTGGGTGAGGGACGGGTGTGAGTCCCCTTGTCACGAGTGGGTGTGGGACGGGTGTGAGTCCCCTTGTCACGAGTGGGCGGGGAAGTTGTGAGTCCCCTTGTCACGAGTGGGCGGGGGAGTTGTGAGTCCCCTTGTCACGAGTGGTTGAGGGACGGGTGTGAGTCCCCTTGTCACGAGTGGGTGGGGGACGGGTGTGAGTCCCCTTGTCACGAGTGGGTGAGGGACAGGTGTGAGTCCCCTTGTCACGAGTGGGTGAGGGACGGGTGTGAGTCCCCTTGTCACGAGTGGGTGTGGGACGGGTGTGAGTCCCCTTGTCACGAGGGTGAGGGACGGGTGTGAGTCCCCTTGTCACGAGTGGGAGAGGGACGGGTGTGAGTCCATTTGTCACGAGTGGGTGAGGGACGGGTGTGAGTCCCCTTATCACGAGTGGGTGAGGGACGTGTGTGAGTTCCCTTGTCACGAGTGGGTGAGGGACGGGTGTGAGTCCCCTTGTCACGAGTGGGTGTGGGACGGGTGTGAGTCCCCTTGTCACGAGTGGGTGTGGGACGGGTGTGAGTCCCCTTGTCACGAGGGTGAGGGACGGGTGTGAGTCCCCTTGTCACGAGTGGGCGAGGGACGGGTGTGAGTCCATTTGTCACGAGTGGGTGAGGGACGGGTGTGAGTCCCCTTGTCACGAGTGGGTGAGGGACGGGTGTGAGTTCCCTTGTCACGAGTGGGTGAAGGACAGGTGTGAGTCCCCTTGTCAGGAGTGGGCGGGGGAGTTGTGAGTTCCCTTGTCACGAGTGGGTGAGGGACGGGTGTGAGTCCCCTTGTCACGAGGGTGAGGGACGGGTGTGAGTCCCCTTGTCACGAGTGGGTGAGGGACGGGTGTGAGTCCCCTTGTCACGAGGGAGAGGGACGGGTGTGAGTCCCCTTGTCACGAGTGGGTGAGGGACGGGTGTGAGTCCCCTTGTCACGAGTGGGTGAGGGACGGGTGTGAGTCCCCTTGTCACGAGTGGGTGTGGGACGGGTGTGAGTCCCCTTGTCACGAGGGTGAGGGACTGGTGTGAGTCCATTTGTCACGAGTGGGTGAGGGACGGGTGTGAGTCCCCTTGTCACGAGTGGGTGAGGTACGGGTGTGAGTTCCCTTGTCACGAGTGGGTGAAGGACAGGTGTGAGTCCCCTTGTCAGGAGTGGGCGGGGGAGTTGTGAGTTCCCTTGTCACGAGTGGGTGAGGGACGGGTGTGAGTTCCCTTGTCACGAGTGGGTGAGGGATGGGTGTGAGTTCCCTTGTCACGAGTGGGTGAAGGACGGGTGTGAGTCCCCTTGTCAGGAGTGGGCGGGGGAGTTGTGAGTTCCCTTGTCACGAGTGGGTGAGGGACGGGTGTGAGTTCCCTTGTCACGAGTGGGTGAGGGACGGGTGTGAGTTCCCTTGTCACGAGTGGGTGAGGGACGGGTGTGAGTCCCCTTGTCAGGAGTGGGCGGGGGAGTTGTGAGTTCCCTTGTCACGAGTGGGTGAGGGACGGGTGTGAGTTCCCTTGTCACGAGTGGGTGAGGGACGGGTGTGAGTTCCCTTGTCACGAGTGGGTGAGGGACGGGTGTGAGTCCCCTTGTCACGAGTGGGTGAGGGACGGGTGTGAGTCCCCTTGTCACGAGTGGGTGTGGGACGGGTGTGAGTTCCCTTGTCACGAGTGGGTGTGGGACGGGTGTGAGTCCCCTTGTCACGAGTGGGTGAGGGACGGGTGTGAGTCCCCTTGTCACGAGGGTGAGGGACGGGTGTGAGTCCAATTGTCACGAGTGGGTGAGGGACGGGTGTGAGTCCCCTTGTAACGAGTGGATGAGGGACGGGTGTGAGTCCCCTTGTCACGAGTGGGTGAGGGACGGGTGTGAGTCCCCTTGTCACGAGTGGGTGTGGGACGGGTGTGAGTCCCCTTGTCACGAGTTGGCGAGGGACGGGTGTGTGTCCATTTGTCACGAGTGGGTGAGGGACGGGTGTGAATCCCCTTGTCACGAGTGGGTGAGGGACGGGTGTGAGTCCCCTTGTCACGAGTGGGTGTGGGACGGGTGTGAGTCCCCTTGTCACGAGTGGGTGAGGGACGGGTGTGAGTCCCCTTGTCACGAGGGTGAGGGACGGGTGTGTCCCCTTGTCACGAGTGGGTGAGGGACGGGTGTGAGTCCCCTTGTCACGAGTGGGTGAGGGACGGGTGTGAGTTCCCTTGTCACGAGTGGGTGAAGGACAGGTGTGAGTCCCCTTGTCAGGAGTGGGCGGGGGAGTTGTGAGTTCCCTTGTCACGAGTGGGTGAGGGACGGGTGTGAGTCCCCTTGTCACGAGGGTGAGGGACGGGTGTGAGTCCCCTTGTCACGAGTGGGTGAGAGACGGGTGTGAGTCCCCTTGTCACGAGTGTGAGGGACGGGTGTGAGTCCCCTTGTCACGAGTGGGTGAGGGACGGGTGTGAGTCCCCTTGTCACGAGTGGGTGAGGGACGGGTGTGAGTCCCCTTGTCACGAGTGGGTGTGGGACGGGTGTGAGTCCCCTTGTCACGAGGGTGAGGGACGGGTGTGAGTCCATTTGTCACGAGTGGGTGAGGGACGGGTGTGAGTCCCCTTGTCACGAGTGGTTGAGGGACGGGTGTGAGTTCCCTTGTCACGAGTGGGTGAAGGACAGGTGTGAATCCCCTTGTCAGGAGTGGGCGGGGGAGTTGTGAGTTCCCTTGTCACGAGTGGGTGAGGGACGGGTGTGAGTTCCCTTGTCACGAGTGGGTGAGGGATGGGTGTGAGTTCCCTTGTCACGAGTGGGTGAAGGACGGGTGTGAGTCCCCTTGTCAGGAGTGGGCGGGGGAGTTGTGAGTTCCCTTGTCACGAGTGGGTGAGGGACGGGTGTGAGTTCCCTTGTCACGAGTGGGTGAGGGACGGGTGTGAGTTCCCTTGTCACGAGTGGGTGAGGGACGGGTGTGAGTCCCCTTGTCAGGAGTGGGCGGGGGAGTTGTGAGTTCCCTTGTCACGAGTGGGTGAGGGACGGGTGTGAGTCCCCTTGTCAGGAGAGGGCGGGGGAGTTGTGAGTTCCCTTGTCACGAGTGGGTGAGGGACGGGTGTGAGTCCCCTTGTCACGAGTGGGTGAGGGACGGGTGTGAGTCCCCTTGTCACGAGTGGGCGCGGGAGTTGTGAGTCCCCTTGTCACGAGTGGGCAGGGGAGTTGTGAGTCCCCTTGTCAGGAGTGGGTGAGGAATGGGTGTGAGTCCCCTTGTCAAGAGTGGGTGAGGGACAGGTGTGAGTCCCCTTGTCACGAGTGGGTGAGGGACGGGTGTGAGTCCCCTTGTCACGAGTGGGTGATGGACGGGTGTGAGTCCCCTTGTCACGAGTGGGTGAGGGACGGGTGTGAGTCCCCTTGTCAGGAGTGGGCGGGGGAGTTGTGAGTTCCCTTGTCACGAGTGGGTGAGGGACGGGTGTGAGTCCCCTTGTCAGGAGAGGGCGGGGGAGTTGTGAGTTCCCTTGTCACAAGTGGGTGAGGGACGGGTGTGAGTTCCCTTGTCAGGAGTGGGTGAGGGACGGGTGTGAGTCCCCTTGTCACGAGTGGGTGTGGGACGGGTGTGAGTCCCCTTGTCACGAGTGGGTGAGGGACGGGTGTGAGTCCCCTTGTCACGAGGGTGAGGGACGGGTGTGAGTCCCCTTGTCACGAGTGGGTGAGGGACGGGTGTGAGTCCCCTTGTCACGAGTGGGTGAGGGACGGGTGTGAGTCCCCTTGTCACGAGTGGGTGTGGGACGGGTGTGAGTCCCCTTGTCACGAGGGTGAGGGACGGGTGTGAGTCCCCTTGTCACGAGTTGGCGAGGGACGGGTGTGTGTCCATTTGTCACGAGTGGGTGAGGGACGGGTGTGAATCCCCTTGTCACGAGTGGGTGAGGGACGGGTGTGAGTCCCCTTGTCAGGAGTGGGTGTGGGACGGGTGTGAGTCCCCTTGTCACGAGTGGGTGAGGGACGGGTGTGAGTCCCCTTGTCACGAGGGTGAGGGACGGGTGTGTCCCCTTGTCACGAGTGGGTGAGGGACGGGTGTGAGTCCCCTTGTCACGAGTGGGTGAGGGACGGGTGTGAGTCCCCTTGTCACGAGTGGGTGTGGGACGGGTGTGAGTCCCCTTGTCACGAGGGTGAGGGACGGGTATGAGTCCCCTTGTCACGAGTGGGCGATGGACGGGTGTGAGTCCATTTGTCACGAGTGGGTGAGGGACGGGTGTGAGTCCCCTTGTCACGAGTGGGTGAGGGACGGGTGTGAGTTCCCTTGTCACGAGTGGGTGAAGGACAGGTGTGAGTCCCCTTGTCAGGAGTGGGCGGGGGAGTTGTGAGTTCCCTTGTCACGAGTGGGTGAGGGACGGGTGTGAGTTCCCTTGTCACGAGTGGGTGTGGGACGGGTGTGAGTCCCCTTGTCACGAGTGGGTGAGGGACGGGTGTGAGTCCCCTTGTCACGAGGGTGAGGGACGGGTGTGAGTCCCCTTGTCACGAGTGGGTGAGGGACGGGTGTGAGTCCCCTTGTCACGAGTGGGTGTGGGACGGGTGTGAGTCCCCTTGTCACGAGGGTGAGGGACGGGTGTGAGTCCCCTTGTCACGAGTGGGCGAGGGACGGGTGTGAGTCCATTTGTCACAAGTGGGTGAGGGACGGGTGTGAGTCCCCTTGTCACGAGTGGGTGAGGGACGGGTGTGAGTTCCCTTGTCACGAGTGGGTGAAGGACAGGTGTGAGTCCCCTTGTCAGGAGTGGGCGGGGGAGTTGTGAGTTCCCTTGTCACGAGTGGGTGAGGGACGGGTGTGAGTTCCCTTGTCACGAGTGGGTGAGGGACGGGTGTGAGTCCCCTTGTCACGAGTGGGTGTGGGACGGGTGTGAGTCCCCTTGTCACGAGTGGGTGAGGGACGGGTGTGAGTCCCCTTGTCACGAGGGTGAGGGACGGGTGTGAGTCCCCTTGTCACGAGTGGGTGAGGGACGGGTGTGAGTCCCCTTGTCACGAGGGTGAGGGATGGGTGTGAGTCCCCTTGTCACGAGTGGGCGAGGGACGGGTGTGAGTCCATTTGTCACGAGTGGGTGAGGGACGGGTGTGAGTCCCCTTGTCACGAGTGGGTGAGGGACGGGTGTGTTCCCTTGTCACGAGTGGGTGAGGGACGGGTGTGAGTTCCCTTGTCACGAGTGGGTGAGGGATGGGTGTGAGTCCCCTTGTCACGAGTGGGTGAGGGACTGGTGTGAGTCCCCTTGGCACGAGTGGGTGAGGGACTGGTGTGAGTCCCCTTGGCACGAGTGGGTGAGGGACGGGTGTGAGTCCCCTTGTCACGAGTGGGTGAGGGACGGGTGTGAGTCCCCTTGTCACGAGTGGGTGAGGGACGGGTGTGAGTCCCCTTGTCAGGAGAGGGCGGGGGAGTTGTGAGTTCCCTTGTCACGAGTGGGTGAGGGACGGGTGTGAGTTCCCTTGTCAGGAGTGGGTGAGGGACGGGTGTGAGTCCCCTTGTCAGGAGTGGGCGGAGGAGTTGTGTCCCCTTGTCACAAGTGGATGAGGGACATGTGTGAGTCCCCTTGTCAAGAGTAGGTGGGGGTTGTGAGTCCCCATGCTGAGAGTTGAGGGGGGATGAGGATACCCTGTGTGAATAGTGGTGACGGACACGTGATGAGTTCCTGTGCCAAAAGTAGGGTGAGAAGTCCCTTGCCAGGGGTGGGGGTGCTGAGGAGTCTTTGTGCTGAGACCATAAAACATTGGGGCAAGTTAGGTCATTCGACCCATCAAGTCTCTACCATTCCAACATGAGTTATTTATTATATCTCTCAACTCCATTTTTCTTCTTCCCATAACCTTTGATGCCCTGGCTAATTAAGAACCTATCAATCTCTGCTTTAAATATACCCAATGATTTGGCCTCTATTACTATCTGTGCCAATGAATTCCACAGATTAACCGCCCTCTGGCTAATGAAATTTTTTCTAATCTCTGTTCTAAATGGTGCTCCCTCTGTTCTGTGCCTGTACTCTCTGATCCTAGACTCACCCACTATAGGAAATATCCTTGCCACATCCACTCTATCTTGGCTTTTCAATATTCAATGCATTTGAGTGAGATCCCCGTCATTTTCCTAAACTCCAATGGGTACAATCCAAGAGCCATTAAATATTAGAACATAAGAAGTAGGAGCAGGAGTCGGCCATTTGGCCTGTTGAGCCTGCTGTGCCATTCAATAAGATCATGGCTGATCTGACCATGGACTCATCTCCACCTATCAGCAGCATCTCTACTTTCTGCGAAGTCCACCCCACCCCATCCTCACCACATTCTACAGGGGTTGTATTGAGAGCATCCTGAGCAGCTGCATCACTGCCTGGTTCGGAAATTGCACCATCTCGGATCACAAGACCCTGCAGCGGATAGTGAGGTCAGCTGAGAAGATCATCGGGGTCTCTTCCTGCTATTACAGACATTTACACTACACGCTGCATCCGCAAAGCTAACAGTATTGTGAAGGACCCCACGCACCCCTCACACAATCTCTTCTCCCTCCTACCATCTGGCAAAAGGTACTGAAGCACTCAGGCTCTCACGACCAGACAGTGCAACAGTTTCTTCCCCCAAGCCATAAGACTCCTCAATATTCAAGTCTAGACTGACATCTACATCATTTATTATTATATTGTAATTTATTCTCTACTGTGCCTACTATTGTCTTGTTTATTAATTATTGTACTGCCCTGCACTGTTTTGTACACTTTATGTAGTCCTGTGCAGCTCTGTAGTCTAGTGCAGTTTTTATGTTGTTTTACGTAGTCTAGTCTTGCGCTGTCTCACATAGTATAATGTAGTTTTGTGTTGTTTCGTGTAGCACCAGGGTCCTGGAGGAACTTTGTTTTGTTTGTACTGTGCCAGCAGTTTATGATTGAAATGACAATAAACTTGATTTGACTATCTGCCTTTTTCAAACCTATCCAACCTTGTCTTAAATATATTTACGGAGGTAGCCTCCGCTGCTTCACTGGGCTGAGAATTCCACAGATACACCACTCTGGGAAAAGCAGTTCCTCCTGATTTCTGTCCTGAACTTACTCCCCTGAAACTTGAGGCTACATCCCCTAGTTCTAGTCTCATCTACCAGTGGAAGCAGCTGTCCCCCCTCCACCTTAACTACCCATTTCTTAATTTCATGTTTCTATGAGATTTCCTCTCATTTTCTGAATTCCAGCGAGTACAGTCCTAGGTGACTCAATCTCTCCTCATAGTATAACCCCCTCATGTCTGGAATCAACATGGTGAACTTTCTCTGCACTGCTTCCAAAGCCAGTTTATTCTTCCTCAAGTAGAGCATGCAATACTCCAGATGTGGCCTCACCAGCTGTAGAATAGCCTTCCTGCTTTTAAATTCAGTCCCTCTAGCAATTAAGGCCAATATTCCATTTGACGCATTGATAGCTTGCTGCACCTGCAAATCAACCTTTTGCGATTCATGCACAAGCACTCCGAAGTCCCCTGTGCAGCAGCACTATCTAATCTAAAAACCAAAGCACTGTAAACATTCTGCCTAATATTATAGAACTCTTTAAAAAGAAATGAAACTTCCATGACAATAAGTAATTACTTGGATGCAAGCAGGTGGCAAAACCATTATAGAAAATACTCAATTCAGTTTCTAATGTTTGTCATTTAGATTTAAAACAAAATGAGATGGAATGGGAATCTTTAATATTTAAGGGAGAGTACAGAGGGTTATTTTGACACGGCTGTTTCTGGGGTACTGCCCATTGTCAGTGTGGGCCAGGTGTGAAATGTCAATGAATTAATTTAATTTTCATAAGAATCTAATGTGGTTTTGTGCAGTAAAAAATATGGGCCAAATGGATAGCACTTGAAAATGGACTTTGGAGGTGCAGGACTATGACATACAAGATCAGCCCATTAGTCTGGAGGAAAATTATGATTTTAAAACGCGTATTATTAAGCACCACTTCAACATTATCTTTCTGGTAAATTATCTCCAGTATTTGTATCTCGAACATAATTAGACAAGTTACGTTTCTCTTGAAGCAGATGTTGCAGCAGCCCAAACTCAAGACCCCGTGATCTGTTCTTAAATAAAACTAAAAGTGAATCAAGGGAACTGGGGATATGCAGTATGGCAGTGCTGATAAAATCAGCCACTTACTGAATGAGGAAGCAGGCACCAGGAGGGTGTGAAATGGAACACTCTTGCTTCAGTTTCTGAAGTTGACACGCCAGTATGGTTGTACTCGGTTTGGGCATGTAATTGGAGCTATTTGCCAAAGCCTGGAAATTGTGCCAAGGTAGACTTGCCTACCATATATGAAACCTCAGTTTTTCTTAAAGGAGTCTGTCTCAGCAGGTCTGAGCCTTTGGACTTGGAACTAATTTGGGGTAGATTCTTCTAAATCTGCAGGTACATATAGCCCCCACCCCCACAACCACACTGAGCTGGGAGACTATATCTGGGACAATCGAAAACACAGTGTGGTCTAAGATTAGTAACCCGCAGAAGGCCACCTCAATGCACTATATGCTTCAGTGAATGAAAATTTGTGTGATCCAGAAAATATTCATTTTTTAATCTATTAAGATTATTGCTCTCCAAAGAGGAATAACTAAAATGGAAATGCACACATAACAGAAATGATAGAGGACACTAATGATGACATAAAGAGATTATAACCATCAGGAGCAATTGATAGTTTGATGAAGATGGATGTATGTTCTCCAGAAGAATAAGCCTACTGGTGACCATGCAGAAATTATGAACATTGTGAATGTGTATGATGAGGACTGAGATTCTACTTATAGTGCAACACACACAAAGCACGGGAGGAACTCAGCCCCTCATCTGCTAATCTTTCGCTCTTATTCTTGTGATCTTCCTCTGAACCCCCTTCAATGCCAGCACATCCTTTCTTGGATGAGGGGGCCCAAAACTGCTGAAAATGCTCCAACTGTGTTCTGGCCAGTGCCTTATAAAGCTCCAGCATTTCACCTTTGCTTTATATTCTAGTCCTCTCAAAATCAATGCTGACATTGCATTAACCCTCCTTACTACCAACTACCAAGCAAATGAATCCTGCTTGGACTCTCAATTCTCTTTGCCCCTTCCATTTCTGAATTTGCTCCCAATTTAGAAAATGGTATACACCTTTATTCCTCCTTTCAAAGTTTTTGACCATACACTTCCCTACACTAAATTCCATCTGTCATTTCTTTGCAGTCTCCCTGCTTCCTCAACATTACCTATCCCTCCACTTATCTTTGTATTGTCCACAAACCTGGCAACAAAGCCATCAATTCTGTCATTCAGAGCATTGACATATAACATGAAAAGAAGCAGTCCCAAGACTGACCCCTGTGGAACACCAGCACCCAACCAGAAAAGACTCCCTTTATTCCCACTCATCACCACCTGGAACAACCTGGCCAGAAGCAAACATCATCAGTTGTGCAGCTGAGATGTTGTGTAATTCACAGTATTCATTGTTCCCAGCCGTTTGTTGTTCATTTGTGGAGGTGTTTAGGATCTCAGGTGGAAGCCAAGATGCATTAACTGTTGCAACTGTTTCAGCTCTTTCCTCAGCTGTCTGTTTTAGGAATGTTGATTGGGGATAAATGTAAGGGCAGGAAATGGCTGCTGGAGATTCTGGGATATCATGTTTCAAAAGGGACGGGGAGGTGAAAGAAATAGGGTAGTGGCTGAAACCTCTACATTAGGGCTGAACTCGGAACTTGAAACCTTCTGATTCAGCAGCACTAGTAAGCCAGAACTGACACGCAAAATAAGCGTCTCTGGTAAGTGTACTAACGGGTTTCGGTCTGAACTTAACAGTGGCAACACCTGCCACTTGGGCAAATGTTACCTTGACTTCCCTTTTGTAGGAACCAGACATTTGGCCAGGACTTCTCTTCTTTATTTCAGTTTTTTAGATGTCAACACTCATAGTAAAGGAAAATTAAATAGTATTATGAAATATAATAGATTTTTCAAAACACTTTCAGTCTTGATGAAGGGTCTCGGCCTGAAAACTTTGACTATGCTCTTTTCCATGGATGCTGCCTGGCCTGCTGAGTTCCTCCAGCATTTGTGTGTGTTGCTTGGATTTCCAGCAACTGTACATTTTTTCTTGTTTGTTAATAAATTGTATGGTTTTTAATTCTGATAGAACTTTTTTTTATTGGAGTTGTCTTCTGAATGCTTTATATCCTGTGCACTTGGTTATTCAGTCAAGTACAAGTCGAAAATACTGTAAAGAGGGCAGGATAGTCAGCCAGGTGGACAAGCCAAGTCAGTACTTACTTTATTTCTAAAAGCTACGAATAGGCACTGGGTGGAGGTGAAGTCAAAGGAAGCATCCATTTTCCACTGGATATGAAAAGAGGAAAAAAAAAGAATCTGGTTAGATGTCAAAAATAATCTCAAATAGGAAATATAAATAGACATTAAACTAAAAAGAAAGCAGGAAAAAATGAAAATAAATAGGTATAATCATAAAATACAGTTGAAATTGGAGAGAAGCAGCTGCTCTGTTGTGACATCAGATCTTCAAGGTAACATGCAGCCAATGAGCAATTTATGTTTTTGTTATATTGTGCCTAACTTTCAAAGTCTGAATTATAAAATTCCATTGGAGTGCAGGCACTATGTCACCTTGGGAAGCTTCCACAAGCAATGAGGTAAACATATAATTTTGTTTATCTACAATTATATTGGTAATAAATTAAAAGTTTTTGCAAAGGCTCCTTTGGTGTTCACATTGTGCTGTGCATTCTTTTACACCAGAGAGACTAGATAATTGGAACAAGCAGGACTTCCCAGTGGCCAAACATTTTAATTCCAAATCCCATTCCTGTTCCAACTTGTTGATTCATGGCCGCCTCTTGTGCCAAGATGAGGCCACCCTCAGAGTGGAGGAGCAACACCTTATATTCCTTCTTGGTACCCTCCAACCTGAAGGCATGAACATTGATTTCTCCTTCCAGAGAACAAATCCACCCCCCTCCTTTATTCACCACTCTGACCTTTCACTTCTTCTCACCTCCCAATTACTTCCTCTTGGGTCTCCTTATCCTTCCTTTTCTCCTATTGTTCAGTCTCCTCTCCTATCAGATTCTTTCTTCTCCAGCCCTTGAGCTTTCCCACCCACCTGGCTTCATCCATCACCTTCCAGCTAGCCTCTTTCCCAACCCCCCACCTTTATGTTCCACATCTTCCCCCTTCCTTCTCAGTCCTGAAGAAGTGTCTCAGCCTGAAACGTTGACTGTTCTTCCAGCACTTTGAGTGTGTTGCTTAGGGCTCATTTAATATTGTATCTAACATCTGCAATTCTAAAGTGGTTATCTCAGTTGTCTTCTTATGCAGCCTCCCCAGGATTAAGGATAACTTACTTTATTCCATTTATCTGAGATTTGGGGCAGTTGATGAGTCTAACTGATTCTGCCACTGAACGTATGTTACTGGAAGGACACGGGTGTGGACAATTTTGGAGGTGGTGCATTCCTTCTGTTTTTGTCACTCTATGTTGAACCAGTTTTGAAAGATCTATATTTTATAATTGTATATGTTTTCCCTTAATATTCAGTGGTGTTGACATGCTAATATTACTGAAATGTTCCCAGTAATTGGACTCAATTCTCAACTCCTCCTCCACTTTGAGCGGCCAAGGTCTAGGGATCAACTCAAATTGCTGGTGATGTGATGCTTTCTCAGAGAAAATATCTTTGTATCATGTCCTCTGTCCCCTTGGTAATTGCTTGCCATGATGAAGCTGAAAGCAGAATGTCTGTTTCAAGAATTTGGCATCAGATGTGGGCTGGCTTTGGAGCAAATTAAGTGTAATTGGAGCCTCAGTGCTGTGGGTGTTACCTCGAAAGAGAATGCTCCTGTTATATAGTATATCCTGGCAGTGGATTTGGAGGACTTTACAGGGACAGTGTTAGTGACATTTCTCTGATGCTTTTACATGCCTGCGCTGTGTGATCCACGTGTTAGTCAGATTAGTGTTATTCTGATGTCAGTCTATTGTGCTTGACACTCTAGAATTTGGTTTCAACCTACAAACATCAACGTCAGAAGCAAGAACAGTCTGATAGAATCACATCTAAAGTTAAAATAAAATCTTACTTGCACAGTTGAATTTCCAATGCCCCAAAGTATTGTAGTGAAGATTCGAATCCAAACGGCAGCAAAGCTTTCTGTCCATTCCAGGTTTTTAACCTCCTACCTTTGTGAACACACAAAAAATTCAAGAAAGCCCCTTTCGCTCTGCTAACATATTTAATTTTCAAAGCATCAAAGTACAAGACTAAACTTTAAAATACTGAGGTCTTCGGGTTGCAGGACTGTAAAGCATGTGAAGGGAAAAGTTCTTGAGACATTTTGGGACTTTTCATGACTTTGCTGGGGTGTGTGCAATTGACAGCAGGCTTAGAGTTAGTAGGAATAAAAGAGCAAGTTGAAAACTCATAAATCTTTACTCTCATCCCTCCCTATATAGTCATTTCAAGCAATGCCATGCTGTTTTTTTTCAGGTTTCCAGCATTTTTATTTTGATGCTTTTGATTATCTATAATATTTGATCATTGTAGTCAAGTCACTTTTATTGTCATTTTGACCATAACTGCTGGTACAGTACATAGAAAAAAATGAGACAATGTTTTTCAGGACCATGGTGTTACATGACACAGTACAAAAACTAGACTGAACTACATGAAAAAACAACACAGAGAAAGCTGCACTAGACTACAGACCTACACAGGACTGCATAAAGTGCACAAAAACAGTGCAGGCATTACAATAAATAATAAACAGGACAATAGGGCAAGGTGTCAGTCCAGGCTTCAGGTATTGAGGAATCTGATAGCTTGAGGGATGAAACTGTTACATAGTCTGGTCGTGAGAGCCCAAGTGCTTTGGAGCCTTTTCCCAGACGGCAGGAGGGAGAAGAGATTGTATGAGGGGTGCGTGAGGACCTTCATAATGCTGTTTCCTTTGCGGATGCAGCGTGTAGTGTAAGTGTCCGTGATGGCGGGAAAGAGAGACCCTGATGATCTTCTCAGCTGACCTCACTATCTGCTGCTGGATCTTGCGATCCGAAATGGTGCAATTTCCAAACCAGGCAGTGATGCAGCTGCTCAGGATGCTCTCAATACAACCCCTGCAGAATGTGATGAGGATGGGGGGTGGGAGATGGACTTTCCTCAGCCTTCGCAGAAAGTAGAGATGCTGCTGGGCTTTCTTTGCTATGGAGCTGGTGTTGAGGGACCAGGTGAGATTCTCCATCAGGTGAACACCAAGAAATTTGGTGCTGTTTATGATCTCGTCAATGATCTCTAATTATTACAATAAAAGATGCAAAATAATGCTTTGTTAATATTCTTGGCTATATTCATAAAAACATTCCAGTTCTTTTCCCCCTCCCCCAATCTGAGTGTATCATTGTTTACCCTCCATTGCGACCCCTAAGGGCTACAATACTTTTTCTTTCATTTCCCAAAATATGAGGCAACATTAATATCAGATTTGATGTCACTGAAAGATTCTTTGTGATCTCACTGAAGTGGCCTTGCATTTTAAAAACAAAATTTTGAAATGTATGCACAAAAAGTGGGATGGTGACTGGTAGTGTGGGATATTTGGCAGTGAAATATTACGTTAATAATAGTGGTTGACATTTGAGAAGGGCGCTGGTTCCCTCTGTTTTAAATTTAGTATGTTGATGATTTGGTAGCATTGTTATTGCTTTGAGACTTAAAGATTTCAACAGGTTTGGTAAGTCATTTTATTTATATTTTGTTATGTAGTGTTATGGAAATATAAATTACTTTACACAAAGGTACTATGTGAATAGCCATAATTTTAACTTGCAAGGAGAAATGGTTTCTTCAACATATAACAATTGCTTGGTTATACTGATGAATTCTTTAACCATAGCACTTTCCTCATTTGAAAAATAAATTCAAGAACTTGTGAAGTATTTGAAACAATACTTTATCAAAAAGAAGTTAATTCCTTCATCATTATTTGATTGCTCATGATGTTAGGTGTTTCAATTTGTGAGTAGTTTATGTGAACTCTGAATGTTTTCAACTGGATTTTTAAAAATGTGTTGAATCTCCTTCTAAACTCGAAAACCATTGAGTATAGTGTAAATTAGGAAATAGGATGTAAGACTAAACAAATGGACTGCAGCTACTTAGTGTGTTTTCTGTTATTTTTTAACACCAGAAATCTCATTCTCAATACCCATTTCAGAAATGAGTGTATCGTTAAGATAGACTGAACAGCTCATAACGTGTGCAATAATCAAGTAGGGGGAAGAAAAAGATAGGAACAGGAGTAAACTATTAAAACCCTCAGTCATGTTCTGTCATTCAGTGAAGTTGTGCCTGATCTCATACTCTCATATTTTCATTTGTTGTAGGAGGAGGCCATTCAGTCCATCAAGATAATGCCAATTCTCAGATCAATCCTATGCCTCTATGTATCTCCCTGTAACTTTTTATCTCATATGCACATCTGCTTCATGATGATTCTTCTATGGCCATTGGATTATTTATAGTAGCCAATTAATTTATTCAACAGCAGACCATAGAACAGTAAAGCACAGTATGGGCCCTTTGGCTCAAGATGTTCTAACGTATATAAGCTTCATGATCAATCTCGTTCTTCCCTCCTACACAATCCATAGCCCTCCATTTTCCCTACATCTTTGTGCCTACCTAAGGGTCTTTTAAATGTTCTCATTGTATCAGCCTCTAAAAAACATCCCTGGAAGTGAGTTTCAGACACCTGCCATTCTCTGTATACTACCTCTGACATCTCCCCTAAATTTCCTCCATTCATCTATCCTCTGGTATTACTGCTTGCTGCCCTGGGAAAAAGGTGCTGGGAGTCCACTCTGTCTTAGCCTTGCATAAACGTCTGTCAACTCTCTGTATACCTCTGGCAACTTGCTTTCCATCACTCCAAAGAGAAAAGTCCGAGCTCGCTCAACCTTTCCTCATAAAATATGTTCTCTAATCCAGGCAACATCCTGGTAAATCTCATCTGCACCCTCTTTAAAGCTTCTACATCCTTTCTGTAATGAGGCAGCCAAAACTGAACACAATCCTCTCAGTGTGATCGAACCAGTTTTCTAGAGCAAAGCATTACTTCATAGCTCTTGAACTCAATTCCCCCACGAAGGAAGGTTTCTTAACCACCCTATCAACTTCAAAGTAAATTGATTATCGAAGTCCATATATGTCACCATATAAAACCCCGAGATACATTTTCTTGCGGGCACACTCAATAAATCCATATAATAATGATTATCACAGAATCCATGAAAAATAGCACCAACTTGGGTGTTGATCCAGTATGCAAAAGACAACAAATTGTGCAGATACAAAAAGAAAGAAATAATGAATTAATAAGCAACAAATACCGAGAACATGACATAAGATGCAAATATCTTGCGTGACCACTTTGATAGATCTATGGACTTTGACCCTAAGACCTCTCTGTTCCCCTGCACCACTAAGAATCTTGCTATTGACCTTGTACTCTGCCTTCAAATTTGATTTTGCAAACGGCATCACTTCACACTTTTCTGTATTGAACTCCATCTGCCACTTCCCTGTCCAACTCTAACTGTCCTATTGTAACCTATGGCAACTTCCTGCACTATGCAAAACACCCAGAAAATTATAAACCAGTGAGTCTTACTTCAGTGGTTGGTAAGTTGATGGAAAAGATCCTGACAGGCAGGATTTATGAACATTTGGAGAGGCATAATATGATTAGGAATAGTCAGCATGGCTTTGTCAAAGTCAGGTCATGACGTATGAGCCTGATTGAATATTTTGAGGATGTGACTAAACACGTTGATGAAGGTAGAGCAGTAGATGTAGTGTATATGGATGCCAGCAAGGCATTTAATAAGGTACCCCATGCAAGGCTTATTGAGAAAGTAAGGAGGCATCGGATCCAAGGGGACATTGTTTTGTAGATCCAGAATTGGCTTGATGACAGAAGGCAAAGAGTGGTTGTAGACAGGTCATATTCTGCATGGAGGTCAGTGACCAGTGTCAGGGATCTGTTCTGGGACCCCTCCTTTTCATGATTTTTATAAATGACCTGCATGAGGAAGTGGAGGGATGGGTTAGTAAATTTGCTGATGACACAAAGGTTAGGGGTGTTATGGATAGTGTGGAGGGCTGTCAGAGGTTACAACAGGACATTGATAGGATGCAAAACTGGGCTAAGAAGTGGCTGATGGAGTTCAACCCAGATAAGTGAGAGGTGGTTCATTTTGGTAGGTCAAATAAGATGGCCGAATATAGTATTAATGGTAAGACTCTTGGCAGTGTGGAGGATCAGAGGGATCTTAGGGTCCAAGTCCATAGGGCATTCAAAGCTGCTGCACAGGTTGACTCTGGTTAAGAAGGCATAAGGTGCATTGACCTTCATCAACCGTGGGACTGAGGTTAAGAGCCGAGAGGTAATGTTACAACTATATAGGATCCTGGTCCAACCCTACTTGGAGTACAGTGCCCAGTTCTGGTTGACTCACCAAAGGAAGGATGTGGAAACTATAGAAAGGGAGGAGATTTACAAGGATGTTGCGTGGATTAGGGAGCATGTCTGATGAGAATAAGTTGAGTGAACTCGGTCTTTTCTCCTTGGCGCGGTGGAGGATGAGAGGCATTGACAGTGCAAATAGTCGGAGGCTTTTTTTCCAGGGCTGAGGTAGCTAGCACGAGAAGGTATAGTTTTAAGGTGCTTGGAAGTAGGTACAGAGGAAATGTCAGGGGTAAGTTTTTTGCTCAGAGAGTGGTGAGTGTGTGAAATGGGTTGCCAGCGATGGTGGTGGAGGCAGATATGATAGGGTCTTTTTAGAGACCCCTGCTAGGTACATGGAGATTAGAAATATAGAGGGCTATGGGTAACCCTAGGTAATTTCTGAAGTAAGTACAAGTTTGGCACAGCATTGTGGGCCGAAGAGCCTGTATTGTGTTGTAGGTTTTCTATGTTTCTACCTCCAACCTTTGTGTTTTCTGCAGACTTACTAACCCATCACTCTATTTCCTCATCCAAGTCATTTATAAAATTCACAAAGAGCAGAGGCCTCCAGAACAGATCCCTGCGGAACAACACTAATCACCAAACTCCAGGCAGAACTCATCCATCTACTGCCACCATCTGCCTTCTATGGGGAAGCTAATTCTAGATCCCCACAGCCAAGTCCCCATGATTCTCATGATTCATGACTTTCTGTATGAGCCTAACATGGGAACCTTGTCAAACACCTAACTAAAATCCATATACATCACATCCATTGCTGTCTCTTCATCAATTTTTTTTGTCACCTCCAAAAGCTCAATTAGGCTCTGAGGGTCTGCACACTGCTTGTAAACCCATGTTGACTATAGTTTACCAAATGCTCATAAATCCTGTCTCTAGAATTCCCTCCAATAGTTTGCCCAGCACTGATGCAAGACTCACCTGTCTATAATTCCCAGGATTATCCTTATTACCTATGTTGAGCAATGGAACATTTGCCACCCTTTAATCTTTGGGTGCCACTCCTCTAGCCAGGAAGAATGCAAATATAATTGGAAGTGGGAGGAAACTGGTGCAACTTGGGTGGTGTGTGGGGGAAGGTGAAAATTTCACACACAGTACTGAAGGTCAGGGTAAATCCGAGTGTGAAATAGTAGCACCAGCTACAATGCCACTGAGCCCCAAGTGATTGCACTCCACATTTCTGCATGTGTTTTTCCATAAGTAAATGGTGTTTTGTAGACCTTGTATTGGTGCAGGGGTGGAACCTTTTTAAAAGCTTGTGCAAAATTGATGATGATCTTATAAAAATTTATTTCATATACCATGGTAATTTTGAGCAGAGATTATTATTGATGAATGAATTAGTAACAATAATTATAGACTTTTATAAGGAAAAAAGATGAGTCCAGTTACTGATTTACAATTATTCATTGTTATAATATTAATTGAAGTATAACAGTGACAGTTTCAAATGAATGCATTTTAGAAAGCCTGTTCAAAAATTGTTCATATTAACCTTATAAAAAGACAATCGGAAAAAAACGTAATTTCTAAATTGTATTAGTACTGTAACCATTTACTATCCAAATACTGATGCCTACTCCAAATCTGTGAGGTTTTCAAAACTTATCATGTCACATGTCCTAATAACCATTTAGTTGGCACCAAGCTGATATGAGACCTTTCCCGTGAAAACTGCTCTCAGGTTGTCAGATATCATTTTCTGCTTCATTTGGCAGTAAAGTTAATTATGTATCTTTTTATGAGTGGAGTTTAATGAATCGAGGGTTTAAAAACAAATTTTTGCGCATGCCATCTTGGGCACACATTCCATAAGTTTGCCACCTTTGCTTCAGTGAATTGTTATAACAGGAATCTTTTAAACTACCACTAAAAGTTCACACCTGAGCTTGGGGTTGTGACTGTACCTCTTGCCTCTAAGGTATGCTGAGTCCTGACGTGTAATTTATGTTCCTAATATACATGAGGACTCTTGATTTTACAATCTGCCTTGCTATGACCTCGCACCTTGCTATCTGCCTACACTGCACTTTTTCTGTAACTGTAATACTTTATGCTTCTTTCTGTTATTCTTTTCCTTTGTACTCCAGTGCATCGACGTGATGAAAAGACAAAGTTTCTGGTATCTCAGTACAAGTGAGAGTAAAACACTGATTTTGCTACTACTAACAGTTCCACACTATTCATAACAGAAATACTACGGATTTTCAAGTAAATTTACCAAATTTGAATCATTACATGTATACAAACTTGTATCACTTTGCGAACACTTGTTGAGCTAAATATGTTCATGCTACCACACCAATATTTTGAGTGTTCAATCTTCATCTGTAGCTTCTATAGCCCCACTGTTATAAGACAGCTTTCTAGTACAATATGATGTACTCTTGACCTCACAATTTACTTCATTATGATCATGTACCTTATTGTCTATCTGCACTACACCTTACATGTAGCTGTTGTACTTTATTCTGCATTCTGTTATTACCTGTAATACCTGTTTTACCTGTAATACTCAATGCACTGTGTAATGATTTGATCTGTATGAACAGCATGCAACAAAAAGCTTTTCACTGTATCTTGGTATAATTATAAACCAATTTTACTTTTATATTCTTTGCCTGTTTTCTATAAAATTTAACCTCACTCTTTTCAATAATACATATAATTAAGATGGCTTCTGTTCTGTCTTGTACACTTTTTTTCCTTTATGCAAGGGGCAATTTAGAGGAGCCATTATTCTTACCAGCTTAACTTTGCGAATATTGAGTAATACAGTATGAAGTGGGCCTTTTGGCCCACTTAGATGCCCATCTAAGCTAGAATCATTTGCCCATGTTTGGCCCACATCATTCTAAACATTTCCTATCTACGTACCTGTCCAAATGTCTTTTAAATTTTGCTATTGTACCTGCCTCAACTACTTCCTCTAGAGCTTATGCCACCCTCTTCTTGAAAAAGCTCCCTTGAGTCCCTTTTAAATCTTTCCCCTTTCATCTTAAATCTATTTCCTCTAGTTTTGATTCCCTTTACCTTTGCATTAACCTTGTCTATGCCCCTCATGATTTTATGTACCTACTCGATCTCTTATGCACCAAGGAATAAGGTGCTAGCCTGCTCAACATCTCCTGTAATAGGCCCTCAAGTCAATGACCTATTTCTTATGATACGGTAACCAAAACTCTGTACAGTGTTCCAGATGTGGCCTCACCAACATCTTGTGTAACTGCAACAAAACATCCCGACACCTATACTCAATGTTCTTGCAATGAAGCATGACAAAATGGCTTCTTCACTGATGCTGCCTGATTTCCTGAGAGGCTTAGGCTTTTATTTAACTCTAGTTTACATTGCTTACATCAGATTTCAATTTCCATAGAGAAGTTGGCAACAGCTTTACCGGTATGCTGGAAATGATAAAATATGCTTTGCTTATCAGGATAAGAATGGGGAATGAATAGTTTTTTTTTATTGTACCAGGTTCAAAGTAGTACTACTCCTGCTTCAAGAATAATATATTAGTTGTGAAATACTTTGGAATGCTGAAATTTTTGAATTGCACCCTATAAGCATCAGCATTCTCAGGTTTTTTATGCTGAATTCTGAATTCATGTATCTCAATTGGTGATTTTAGGCATCAATAATTCACTGTCACGCACAAATACGAAAAGGAGCCCATGGAATGAAGTAGTTCTGACATCCAAATGCCTACTATCAGTTGCTTCCCAAGGCAACAGTGAAACAAGGAAGAAAATAGACGTACAACAAATAAATTGGCAACAAAATAATTTGGTCAAGCAAATCTAAAATGGAGCAGGAAGAGCAAGTGGTCATGCAGGAATTAGTAGGCAGAATTACAGTTTATACCATTACAGGATGTCTTCATTGCCTTAGAGCAAAGGCTCATCTGACCAATGAGGGTCTCCCATTCATTGAAGTAAATATAAAGGATAATCCTGAAATAAGGGATCAGATTGTCAACCTCACCGGGCGGCACACTGTACCACAGATATTCTTCAACAACAAATTTATTGGAGGAAATGACGATTTTCAGAAATTGGTAGGTACAACCGGTGCTGAAATTAAGGCATATGATTTTACGTAATCTCAATCTTCTGCATTACTGCTGTATTTTATCAATGATAAATATTAAAAGTAAAAAGTAGTTATTAGAAACAAGGCCAGCGTAACAAGCTTAGACATTGAAAGTAAATGAATATGTAGCTATTGCAACTAGTTTGAGTTTGTCAAATACTGTGATTAGTCATTGTTCATGTTTTTGTTGCTGTTAACTGGACTTCATAGTTGCTGATAATATGGCTAAACAAAAGAAAAACTGTCTGCATGTGTGTTGTTTGGATTTCCAGGATATTGTAATTTCTAAATGCAATTTGTTGTAGAAATTATAACGTGTACATAGGACAAAACCTATTGCATTGGCTCAACTTGTTTAACCTGCTGTAACAAACAGAAACAGTTCAAATGAATTTGGCTGTGCTCTTGTTCAACAGTGCAAATGGTTTGCCATAAAATAATGTAAAATGCTAGTTAAATCTGAAGTATGAAAAGAAAATGTCTGGGTAAAAATAACTAGTCTATGAAATGTTCAACATCTATTTTGTTAACCTATTATGTTACCATGCTCACAAGAGGTACAGTTATGTATGATGATCAATACTGAAGAAATATAACCTGAAATTTAGGGAAAATCTGAGTTCTGTTTGCACATCATCTTCAAGTGAGTATTGTGAGCATTCTTGGGCCCCCTGTCTAAGAACAGATGTACTGGCATTGGAGCTGGTCCAGAGGAAATTCATAAGAGATCTCAGGAATGAAACAGTTACCATATGAGGAGTGTTTGATTGCTCTGGCCTGTAATCACTGGTCTAGAAGAATGGGGGGGAGGTGGGGAGAGAAATCTCGCTGAAGTATATTGAATATTGGAAGGTCACGATAGAGTGAATGTGGAGAGAATGTTTCCTATAGTGGGGGGAGTCTAGAACCAGAGGGCACAGTCTCAGAATAGAAGTTAGGAAAGTTCGATTATTATCAAAGTATACAACTCTGAAATTCTTCTTCTCCAGATGGCTACAAAACCAAGAAAGAAAAGATTGGCAACACACACAAAATGCTGGAGGATCTCTGCAGGCCAGGCAGCCTCTATGGAAAAGAGTACAGTTGACATTTCAGGCTGAGACCCTTCGGCGAGATCTGGAGAAGGGTTTCAGCCTGAAACGTCGACTGTACTCTTTTCCCGAGTTTCTGCCTGGCCTGCTGAATCCCTCCAGCATTTTGTCTGTATTGCTTCAATTTCCAGCATCTGCAGATTTTGTCTTGTTTGTGATAAAAGAATGGCAGCACAATCATCAACTGCCAAAACCCTCCTCCCTGCACTAAAAACTAACAAAAACGGAACACGCACAACAACCCCCCCCCCCCAACCTCCCTCCCCCACACTCAAAAAAAAAAAGAGCAAGTCCGGGTGAAAAACACAGAATATAAAAAACTATAAGACTGAAAGAAGTCTATAGTCCAAATCCATATCCAAAATGCAGACAACATGGGTAACGTTCTCCAGGCACAGTGGCAGGTCTTTTCCCTTCCACAGCAGAGTGATTTTCCCCAGCAATCAAAAGGCAGTCTCCCCTCTCCACAGCAGAGTGATTTTCCCCAGTAATCAAAAGGCAGTCTCCCCTCTCCACAGCAGAGTGATCCCACCAGCAATCAAAAGGCAGGCAGTCAGAGCTCACTTTCTGCATTCACCTTGATGTTTCAATCTCCCTCGTCACTGTAATCGATGAACAATGGAAGCTTTAAGAAGCACGTCCCTTTAGAATAGAGATTAAGAGCCCAGAGAATGGTGAATCTGTGAAATTCATTGCCACAGATGGCTGTGGAGGCCAAGACATTGGGTATATTTAAGGTAGAGGCTGATGGGTTCTTGATTAGTAAGGGTATCAAAGGTTACGAGGAGATGGATAATAAATTGCCCATGGTGGAATCGTGGAACGGACTCGGTGGGCCGAATGGTGCAATTTTGCTCCAATTGTGTCTTGCGGATAAAATAATTGCTTATAGCTGACACAGAGTACAGCTGCAGCAACTTGGGTTCAGAGAGTTATAGAACAGTACAGCACAGAAACGGGCTCTTCAGCCTATCTAGTCCATGCTGAAATGATTTAAAGTAAATGATTTACTCCCAACGACCTGGACTGTCGCCCTCCATATCCCTACAATTCATGTACCTATCCACACTTTTCTTAAACTTTGAAATCAAGCTCGCATGGACCACTTGTGCTGGCAGATATTCTGCATTCTTGCAACCCTCTGAGTGAAGAAGTTTCCCCTCATGGTCCCCTTAAATTTTTCACCTTTCACCCTGAAGCCATAACCTCTGGTTGTGGTCCTTCTTGCATTTACCGTGCACACCCCTCATAATTTTGTATACTGTACTTCTATCAAATCCTGAGTACAGTCCTAACCTATTCAATCTTCCCTTATAACTTGGGTCCTCCAGACAAAGTCCTTGTAAATTTTCTCTGCATTCTTTTAAACTTATTCACATCTTTCCTGTTGGTACTGTAGGTAACCAAAACTGCATACAATACTCCAAATAAGGCCTCACCAACTTCTTGTGCAACTTCAACATAACATCTCATCTTTTGCACTCAAGGTGCCAAAAGCTTTCTTTACGACCCTCCCTACCTGTGATGCCACCTTCAGCAAATTATGTACCTGTATTCTCAGACCCCTTCTACCAATCTCAGTTCCAATCTCGGAGGTTATCTTTAATGATGTTTTCACATTCTCTTTCTGACCATATTTGGTTTCCCGCCCCACAAGTATGCAAAGTTTTAGGTAAATGGCCATGGTAGAGATGGATGTATTGAGGAAGTGTGCATAGAATCAAATACAATATGTGTGCCTACTTGATGCCCAATGTAGCTCGGTTGTCTGAAGGATCCACTTGCATCTTGTATGATTCTGTTTCCAGTGGAGTGTCGCAAACAGCTGGGTTCCACTTTGATCTAGTATAACAGAAGCTTGTCAGGTCAGTTTATTTTAAGCAACACGGACAAAATGCTGGAGAAACTCAGCAAGTCAGGCAGCAGCTATGGAAATGGATAGATAGTTGACTTAGGAGGGCAGGGGCAACGGAGGAGGGGGCACTGAGACACCAGGCAAGATCATTTAATTCCAAACAGTTGGTGTAATTTGTCTTTGTCATTTAATTCCAAACATTGCAAAATGTCTCTCTGGTGCTTCCTGCTCCTTTCCCCTTTTCCCAACCAAGATTCCCCTCTCTTTGCCCCCTTCTCACTCTCAGTCCACAGTAGAAACACATCAGAATCATGTTTATCATCACTCACATATGTCATGAAATTTGTTTTGTTTTGTGTTAGTGCAATACATAAGATCACTATAGTACTGTACAAAAGTCTTGGGCTCCCTAGCTAGATATATGTGCTTACGACTTTTGCACAGTATTGTATTTCAAAAACAAAATATTAAACAGAAAGAAGCTGGCATTCTGAAATAAAAGCAAAATGCTGAGAATACTCAGTTCAAGCAGAATCTGGAGAGAGGGGGAGAAACAGAAGCTAAGGGTGAGCTGAAACTGGAAGATTCTGTGTTTATACCTTCGGGCTGCCCCCTTCCCTACCTGTTTCCATCCTCTCAATACGCACATTTCACTCACCCTGATTCCATCTGCCGTTCATTTCTTCCCTAATGATTCCCATTTTCATCTTTACTGTCAGGTTCAAGCACAGGCTAGCCTTTGTGTCCCTGCTTATCACTCCCTTAGAAACTCTCCAACTTCATCCATCATAGAGTCATACAGCATATAGACAGGTTCTTCAGCCCATTGGTCTGTGTAAACCAAGATTTCCATCTAAGCTAGTCACGTTTCCCATTGCCCCCTGCTTTGTACTTTTATATGCTTCCACCTATCACCCACCTGCCTCTGTCTCCCAATTCCACCCATTCCCTGCTGGCTTCATGTTTTGCCTTTCATGTATTACCTACTTTTCTCTGTATTATTCCTCTCCTCTCCACTTTATGCTGGCCATCTTCACTCTCCATTCTCAGTCCTGATCCAAAACATCAGCAAATTCTTTCACTCTACAGATGCTGCTTGGTTTACTGATTTCCTTCAGTTTGTTTTTTTTTTGCCCCAACTTCCAGCATCTACTGTATTTTTGTGTATTTACTTCATGGTAGAGCTGACAATTTGTATTGTAGACAATAATAGTGTTGTTTTCTTATTGTCACATGTACCAAGATAGAGTGGAAAAGCTCAACTTGCACATTGTTCGTACATTAAATCATTACACGGTGCATTGAAGTAGAACAAGGTAAGACAGTAACAAACCAGAATAAAGTGTAAAAGCTGAAGAGAAAGTGAGGTGCAGGTAAACAATGCGCAAGATCATAATGAGGCAGATTGTGAGGTCAATGTATCTTATCGTACAAGAGCTTCATTCAAGTATCTGATGACAGCAGCATAGAAGCTGTCTTTCTGTTATCAGAAATTTGATTCAAAGGACTCATCTGAGTATTCTGGTTGCAGGACTGTAGTACCTGTCGTGATGCAGAATATTCCAACGATGCATGGCAAGGGACATGTGGCAATACTTTTAGGTGTATACTTTAGATGGAGATGTCTCAACTGGTTTTACTTGTTAGCTTAAATGAACAGGTATGCAAATTATCTGTTGGATTACGGTAAAATAGTGGTGAAGCCATAAATTATTTGCTTTCTCGTCAGTCACAGGAAGAAATTAACAAACTGATTGAACTAGTTAAGCATGAAGCAGCACCTTCTGATGCTCCTCCACTCCCTGAACCAAAAGTTGTTGAAGATGAGGAACCAAAGGAAGGTTAGTAGAAAAAAAAACATATGTACTCATGCTGAGGTTCCTGACCCACATGCAATAGGCAACCATGTCTAATTTGACTTTACATTTACTTCAGTTGTAAATAAGTACTTATTTCCTCAAAATTTTGGTGGCGGGCCGAAGTTGCTTTCATTATGCAAGGCAGTATTAAAGGCCATATCAAAATATTCTTCTGAGTTTCAAAATGTTATTGGTTCCATAGTTAATGACCATTTGGAACACCCATATTAACTATATTTGAGAAGAAATAATGCAGTAATATGCTTGAACTCTAGTTTTTGTTTCTGTTGTCAAGGAGAAACCAGTCACAGTAGTTGTAATACTTTTAATCCTGATGTGATCTTAAACCTAATCTTTGTTCCTACATTGGACCAAATTGTGCATGAAGTGATGTGGCCTCTTTTCAAAGGGACGTGGATCCAATAGAAAGTGCACTTTTGTTGTGACCAAGGATGATTAGAAAGTATGTACTGTAATAAAATAATTTTAATGCAGTTGTTGTTGAAATTTGCAAACCTATGTTATTTATTTTACAGAACTGAAAAGTGAAAGAGATGAATTTGCAGATCTGATATTGGAATTCAAACATAGTGGCAATATTGGCAGTCACTGGTCACGTCTAAAACATCACCACAAGACCTTTACTGGCAAAAAACTGGTTGCCTGGCTGGTCAATAATAAAAACCTTGGTGAGACTGCTAGCTTGAAGTAGCTCTTATACACCGTCCTTAAAATAGGCATCAATTCTCCCCCCCCCCCACCACAAAAAAAATCAAATACAAAATCAACCTGAAGTATTAACTCCATTTCTCTCTGTGTAAATGCTTTCTGACATAATTTACCGTTTTCATTTCAGATTTTCATCTGCATAATCTTGTCTTTGGATCTGCCCTTACTGATTTGCTGAAAGTGGTTAGATATCTGAGATAACAGTAGAAGCTTGATGTTTTTTTCTTGTATACCGCATATTCCAGAGTATAAGCTGACTCCCCATTTTCAAGGTTAAAAAAGTGACTTTTTCATGTTACCTTTGTATAAGTCGACCCCTTTTGTAGAGGTTTTTGATTTAACCAGAGAAGATCACAAGATCTCACATGCCAGTACTCGGCTTTGCCGGATCCGGACCCTGGAAATGTTATGAACCAGTATCTGCTAAGAAAACAGGACTACACATTAGAGCGTTATAGGCGAATTCTTAATAAATACGTCAGAGAGAAATTTTGGATTAGGTTTCCAATGGAAAAGAATCCTCTGAAATGTAACCCCCGTGAAACCATTTAGCGCCCATAGCAATCGCATTAAAACATATCACGGGGTGGCGGTTTCTGTACGTGTACTCAGTATTGAGATTGCGACCGCCATGTACAAAAGATTAAAACAAATGCAATTTGATGCTGGCTTCAAGCTGAAGGTTGTTGATTTTGCTAAAGGAACAAATAATTCTGTAGCTGTTAAGAAGTTTAGTGTAAACGAGAGAGAGCGAGAGAGTGGAGAAAGGCAGAGGGCACCTGAGGGGAATGCCAAAGACGAAATGTGCAAACCGCGGGAAAACATGCCAGTGGCCAGAACTAGAAGAAAAAGCTTTAGAGTGGGTGAATCACCAGCGATCATCCAGATACATTGTTACCAGAGAAATGATTCGAGTTCAAGCATTGAAATGGGATGAGAAACACCATGAGGTCAGCGAAAATTTCAAAGCTACACGAAGTACCGGATTTATGAATAGACATGATCTTGTGTTGAGACAAAAAACAAAGGTTGCTCAGAAAATTCCCGCAGGGTGTGGTTTACGTTCAAGAATGCTGCTGGATGGACGAAGCCGGTTGCTTGAAATGGGTTAAAGAGGTGTGGTGTCGATGTCCCGAAGGTGTCAGGAAGGAAACATCACTACTTGTCTGGACATGTTCGAAGCGCACTTGTCAGGTGAGACAAAAGCAAAAGACAAAAGCTGAAAATACGGACATTGCAGTCATCCCCGGTGGTTTGACATCCGTACTCCAGTCACAAGATGTGAGTTTAAATGAACCAAAGAATTCGTGCGTCGACAGTGGAACCAATTTGACTCAAAAACAGCTAATAAATACGACCTGTCTTCCATGTGTTATTTTTTCCAAAGCTGGCACCCTCTGTATAAGCCGACCCCCTAATTTTAGGACCAAAATTTAGGGCGAAATTCCCGGCTTATACACCGGAATTTACGGTACTTTTGGTTAAAGGCTTATTTAAGTGGAGATAGTTTAACTTCCAGTTTCATTGGAGATGAGGTACTAATCCACTCTCAAGCTGCAGTGCCATCATTGTAATATCTAAATGAGAATGCTACTCTTAAGTATAGCAACTATTACATTTCACCATTTACGTGTAACACTTCTAACTGCCTGGGAAATTTCTCTACAGTATTCACTCTCCACCTCACAGACTAACCTGGCGTTTAGTTTCTCCCTCACTTTGATCTGGGGCCAGTCCACAGATTTTTCTCTTTCCTTGCACCATCTCTCCTCTCCCTATCTTCTAGCAGAGGCTTCCTCCTATCTGACAAGCCTTCAGGCTATCTGTGTGTGAGCCAAGGAAAGTGGATTGACTTGAGGATGATAACTAGCTAATGCAAGATCTCCATGACTTCTGTATTTCCAAACATTTGTGCTGTTAAAATTTGCCAAATTTTCAATTTACTCCCTGTAACTGTTGGTACTTTTATCTTCAAATTTAACACTCTTGATAATGGAATCTCACAGGAGGTTTCTGAGAAATCCTGCACAGAATTGAAACAAAAAGCTGTGTCATGCTGCTTTTTGGCACAATTCCAGCATACCACAGATCTAAATATTGTGCAGGGAAGACTTGGAAAAAGATACCTGACATCTGTTTTATTAAAGTGGTACTGCAAAATAAAGCAGCAAAGATTGTGCATTCATATTGAAGAATTGGGGGGGGGGAGGGAGCTCATTGAAACGTGGAGAGCATGTTCCAATATTGGGAGAGTTTAGGTCCAGAGAGCACAGCCACAGAATACAAAGATATCCCTTTATAACAGAGATGAGGAGGAATTTCTATAACCATAGGGTAGTCAGTCCGTGATATTCATTGCTATAAAAGGCTTTGGAGGCAAAGTCATTGTGTATATTTTAAGCTGAGGTTGATAGGTTCTTGAATAGAAGTGTTTCAAAGGCTATGGGGAGAAGGCAAGAGAATAGGGTTGAGAGGGATAATAAATCAGTCATGATTGAATGGTGGAGCAGACATGATGGAACAATTTGCCTAATTCTGCTCCATTATTTTATGGTCTTATCTCAAATAACTAACAACTTAAATATACCTGTACTGATCTTATTTTAATTTCCCACATTCCCACCTACTCCCCCTCTATTTTACCACTCGCATACATATTGGGGGCAATTTTACAGTGGCCAATTAACCTACCAAGCTATGTTTCATAGGGATTTGAGAGGAAACCAGAGCACCAGGAGGGAAATTCACAGTCGCAGGGATAATGTGCAGTCTCCACAGTCAACACACAGACAGCACCAGAGGTCGGGGTTGAACCCAAGTTTCTGGAGCTGTGGGGGCAGAGCCACTGTGCTGCCCCACAGGTTGCTGGAAAATTATTGACCCACAGTGACTGACTGGCTTATTTTTGTCTCCTTTTATGTTTTGAGTTCTTGTAAGTATTACACCATGCTGGTGAAATTTAATGTTGCTGAAACCAAAAGGGAATATTACCACTTTAGTCTCCAGATCAGGCTAGTTAAACCAAAAGGCTGCAGATAAGTTCCCCTTTTCAAAACTGATCCCCTTTCCTACCTTTACTGGGATTAAAGTTTTCCATAGGGTATTTTTGCATTTGACATTCCAGTAATAATTGCAGAAGAGAAACAAAAAGAAATGTGGGGCGGCAGTCTCATCTTCAGGCAGTTAAGCGGTCCTTACAGATGTAAAGGCAGGAATGTAATACTGATTCAAGTACATGTAAATGAGCATGGAGCCGTATCCGCAGGCACTGAAATCTGGATTGCCTTTCTCTGGTCTGTTTCCGACACAGTTGAGGAAGTAAGACGAAGTCTGCCACCATTTCTTTTTGCTGTATTTGCTCCATTTATTATAAAAATTCTGCACCTGCATTTTGAATGGTATTGTGGTGGTACACTTTGGAACAGAATATTTAGGGACAACTGGAGGGTTTTCTAAATATTCATTTTGAAAGATCAACAAAAGAAGATTGCTTTAATGAGAAGTGACAGTACAAGGAAGGAATTTAAAACCAAAGCCCTTTTTAAAAAGAGGAATTAATATGAAGAGTTGAATACAGTGAAGTTGTTAGGCAGGTGTTTCTTGTTTAACCTTGAAAACCCTTCAGCAGGAAATACTACATTTCAGTCTAGCACCCCACATGTCAGGCAGGTTCTTTTTATGCATAAACTAAAATCTGGATTTAGATTTCTCAGACCTTAAAGTGGAACACTTGTTTAGAGCATACTATGACAAGACATTTGGAGGAAATTGCAATGGTTAGCAGGAAGAGAGAATACATATACAAATAATTTATTGTCACCAAACAATTGATACTAGAGCATACAATCATCACAGTGATACTTGTTTCTGTGCTTTGCGCTCCCTGAAGTACAAATCAAAGTAAATATAATAAAAATTTAAATTATAAATCATAAGTAGAAAATAGAAAAGGGAAAGTACGGTAGTGCAAGTCAGGTCCGGATATTTGAAAGGTATGACCCAGATCCGGGTTAGGATCTGTTCAGCAGTCTTATCACAGTTGGAAAGAAGCTGTTCCCAAATCGGGCTGTACGAATCTTCATGCTCCTGAACCTTCTCCCAGAGGGAAGTGGGACAAAAAGTGTGTTGGCTGGGTGGGACTTAACCTGGCAGCACTGCTCCGACAGCGTGTGGTGTAAAGTGAGTCCAAGGATGGAAGATCGGTTTGAGTGATGTGTTGGACTAGGTCAAGGGTTGGCAACCCGCAGCTCCGGAACCTCATGCGGCTCTTTGATCTCTGTGCTGCGGCTCCCCATAGTTTGTTAGTTTTTGAAATGTAATTCGAAATTTGAAGATTATGGTGATCTTGTACAATCTAAAAACGTTGTAGAGACCCCATTTCCTGGCACATCCGAACCGGCTCACAATTAGCCACCGTTCCGGCTAAGGGAGATAGCCTACGGGGGTTTGTGAGTACGTGTCTTTTGGAGCATCCGCGCCCACGGGGACGGGTTGAGGGAGGCTTTAAAGCAAGGCTGTTTAGTTCGAATAAAGTTACCTTTGACTGCAGTGTCTTTATTTTAACACTGTGTGTAGCGCTACACCGCTACAACGTGTTTTTTTATCTCTATTAATATACATCACCACTGCCAATGCCTGACACCCACCAGTGCGCGCTTTCTTTTAATTCTTCGATCCAAGGTAGGCTACCTATGGAGTAACCTTCAACCCAACGTCTTTTTTTCGGAGTTCAAAATGTTTTTGTTGCATGCAGAAATGTAATTTTGTTTTCTCTGCAGAAGTTCATTAATTTCATAAATGCAACACATTATAGTTTGTTTATGCATAGCATAAAGGCAAAAAAAAAACCGTTGTATGCAGTGTTATTTCATTTTAAATGTCAAACGGGTTTTGTGGCTCCCAGTGTTTTCTGTGGGAAATGGGTCCATATTGGCTCTTTCAGTGGTAAAAGTTGCCGACCCCTGGACTAGGTTCATGATCTTCTGCAGCTTCTTCTGGTCTTGGACAGGACAACTTCTATACCAGGTTGTGATGCACCCTAGAAGAAAGCTTTCTAGAGGGTTTTGTAAGTGAAGCTGAGAATTTTTAAATTGGCCTCAGTCTGCAAATGTCTCAGTGCAGATCAAGGAACATAAAGATAATGGATAAACATGACTAGGTACAAGTTTGGATCAGGGTAGGTGAGTAAACTCAAATTTACTTTTGATTTAGTGTATTATAGTGACTAAAAGGCCCTGGAATTGCTGGGTTTAGACCTGATACTGTCACGGATAGATGTTTTCAAAATCAGATGAGCTGAGCTTGGTGTGGAGGATAGGTTGCTATCCAACTGTGAATATCCTTTATCTCAATTGTGGTGTGAATATTTATTTAGTGTATCAAAAAGGATTACAATTGTGTGAAAGATCTTGAGTAGTGAAAGTGAAGAGGGAAATTATTAGCAGCTAGGGAATCTAATGTATTGCAATAATAGAAGACATTCAGTTCTTCAGGTCTGCTTTGCCTTACAGTGGCTGATCTCTTGTATGACTTCATACACTAGCCCTTTCCATTTCCACATTTTGATTGATGAGAAAAAAAAATCTGTTGCTCTTGGCTGAACATTAATATTGACAGACGTTTAAAGTTTTATCACCCTCCTTTTGATAGTTTATGTCTCTTGTTATTCAGATCTACATTCCAATTCTTACATGCTTTGAAGGCTTTTACCACTTTAGTTTTGTGTGATCCTTTATTTCTTCACTTAATTGGTTGCATTTTGGCATGGAGCGTCTTTTACCCTTAGGGCTGTAAGCTGTTTCTATACGAGATTACATTCTTTGAACACCTCCTCTTTATATACTTATCTACTTATTGTTTTTTTCTGTCATGGGTAAGCAATCTCTATTGCCTTGTACAAAGTTGTTTTTATCCAGATCTCAAAATTCTAGTGGCTGTTCTGTGTTTTTTCCTTTTTAAAAAAAATATTGAACTTGCTCACATACTGATTCATGATCTAAATATTTATGTTCCAGTGATCTGCTATCTAACCTTGGTTTACTTCTCATTGGTGAGCCTGAAGTGTCTTGCCTCTATGGATATTTTGCAAATGATTATCCAGAGTATGTTTAATGATTGCACTACATGAGCTAACTTGCTTATCGCAATCTAAAGGAAAGTTAGAATTTTGTCATTGAAACTTTGCTGCCTTTGTCTTCTGTCTGCACAGCCACTACAGTGGATCAGTTTGCAACTCAAAATAGCTTTGAGTAATTTTCTTTAAAAAAAACTGTTTATAAAATTCGCTTCCTGTTTGCCTTTTGTTATACTCTTGCATCAGTGAAGTAATTTCATCCCTCATCCTCAGAGCTACTGTATCATTTCCAATATTTTTCTGACAGACCTAATAACCTTGTATACCAGCTACATCTCTACACAATATTCAGTACTTCAACTACAATTCAGTTTGTTGCATATACTTCATGCATTTGTGCTTAACTCCATACCCCTAACTGTCCTTCTGAATAGTTGTACTTTCAACTGTAGCATTTATAGTAAAATTTCTGAATAAAATTTAACCCTCCTTTCATTTGTTTTCATACATTTATATTTTTTTCCCTTGAATCTTTCAATCCCACTTCCTAACACACGCCTTCCCCACTTACCAGATTAGTTATGGAGACATAGTCATACAAGCATAGATACAGGCCCTTCAGCCCAGTTTCTTCAAGCAAACTGTGTTACCCAGTGAGCAAATCCCATCTGCCCAGGTTGGCCCATAGCCCGATAAACCTCTCCTATCCATATACTTAGCCAGATGGCTTTTAAATGTTTTGTATGTGTCAAGCTCAATTGCTATTTTTTGGCAGCCATTTTCAAATATGCACCACCTTTTCCTTGAGGAAGCTGTCCTTGATGACCCTTTTTAAACCTGTCATCGTAGATCCTAAGCCTATGCCCTCTTGTTTTGAACACTCCTCTCCCTGGCAAAAAAAAATGTGCTTTCACTCTGTTTGTGTCCCTCATGAACTTGTATACCTCTATCCTATTTATCTGTATTTCCAGGACCTTGGCTTCAGGCAGATTTGGAAATGACTCAGTCCCATTAATGATGCTTTCAAAGTGCAGGTATGAGTACCATATATGATGCCATTATTAGTAGGATTGAGTCTTTTGATTCATACGTGACGACATCTATTCGGTGGAACATTTGGAAAGGGGCACAGATCCTTCAGATCCATACAGAGATTTGGTTTGCCACCTAAAACAATCAAACCTTTACACATGTACCAGGGAGAGCATTCTGTCCCTCTGCATCACTGTCAGGTGTGGGAGTGGGTTGTGGGGCTACTGCACAGGATCTTAGTAAACTGCAGAGAGTTGTTAAAGTAGTCAGCTCCATCATGTGTACTAACCTCCATAGTATCCAATACATCTTCAAGGACCCCATCATCCAGGACATGCCCTCTTATTGTTACCATCAGGAAGGAGTGCAGAAGCCTGAAGGAACAGCTTCTTCCCCTCTGACATCTGATTTCTACATGGACATTGAACCCATGAATGCTACCTCATATTTTATTTTTAAATTTCTGTTTTTGTGCTACTTATCTTAAAAAAACTATTTAATATTTATATATATCTCTGCAAAGTGATCTAAATTAATTACAAATATAAAAACAATAATATTCACCTTCTTTAATGTGGCACACCAAATCATCATCATCATTGGTGCAGCCAATTAGTTTCAGATGTAACATAATTAGTTAAATGGAGATCATCATGTGCAGTCAAGGTGTTTGGATTGATTATAGTAAAAATACACCTATATCTGGAAAGTTCAAATGCTGGCGAGTCAGTATCCTGGCAAAAACTACACTAGGAAGATTAAAGAACACTCCAGGCAACTCTGTGAAAAGGTTATTGAAAAGCACAAGAAAGGAGATGGATACCAGAACATTTCCAAGTCACTGAACATCCCTTGGAGTACAGTTCAGTTGATCATCAAGAAACGGAAAGTGTGTGGCACAGCTGTAAATCTGCCTAGAGCAGGCATCCTCAAAAACTGAGTGACTGGGCAAGAAGAGGACCAGTAAGGAAGAGCTGTGACAACTCTGGAGGAGTTACAAGCTTCAGTGGCTGAGATGGGAGAAACTACCCATACACCATCTGTTGCCCGGGTGCTTCACTAGTCACAGCTTCATGGGAGAGTGGCAAAGTGAAAGCCACCGTTTGAAGGAATAAAAAACTCACATGAAACCTTGGCTTGAGTTTCCAGAAGGCATCAGGGAGACTCTGAAGTCAGCTGGAAGAAGGTTCTATATTCTGATGAAGCCAAAATAGAGCTTTTTGGCAATTAGACTAAATGCTATGTTTGGCATAAGTCAAACACTGCACATCATCAAAAACACAACACCCCTACCATGAAGCAGGCTTGTACCTGCATCATGCTGTGGGAATGCTTCACTGCAGCAGACCCTGGAAGGTTTGTGAAGGTAGAGGGTAGAATGAATACAGCAAAATACTGGGAGATCCTGGAGGAAAACCTGATGCAGTCTGCAAGAGAACTGTGAATTGGGAGAAGATTTGTTTTCCAGCAAGACAATGACCCTAAGCTACACAGGAATTGTTTAAAACCAACAAAGCTAATGTCCTGGAGTGGTCAAGACAGAGTCCAGGCCTCGATCCAATTGAAAATTTGTGGCTGGACTTACACTCATGATCCCCGTGCAATCTGACAGAGCTTGAGCAGTTTTGTAAAGAAGAATGTACAGATACGCAAAGCTGATAGAGGCCTTTCCAGACAAGCACAAAGCTTTAATTGCTGCCAAAGGTTCATTTACTAAATACTGACTTGAAGAGGGTGAGTAATTATGCAATCAATTATTTTATGTTAAATAATTATAATAAATTTAGACCAATTTGTAGAGTATTTTTTCTTTGACATGAAGAGTCTGTGCCTTTGATCAGTGTCAAAAAAGCTAAAATACATCCACTGTAATTCAATGTTGTAAAACAGTAAAATATGAAAACTTCCAAAGGTAGGGGGGCTGAATAGTTTTTATAGGCACTGTATATATTTATTTTTTTCTTTGTCATGTATTGCATTGTACTGCTGCCACAAAGTTAACAATATCACAACATATACCTGTGATATTAAACTTGATTCTGATCTCTCTATCTATACACAATATAATACAGACACATTTTTTTCAATCCAGTTCCAAGCTCAGGGAATTTTAAAAACGCAAGGTGTGTGGATGACAAATTGAGGGCCAAAGGCAATGTAGCTGAGAGTTGAATAAGAGCATGTATCACCCAGAATTTTCTGTCTGCAGCAAGCAGCAAGTGTGCAAAATGTGAACCTGCATTATGCTGTTCCCCAGAATGAACTTGTGAATAGATATTTTCATTGACACACAGGGTTGTCCACAACCTGATGCCTTTAGGAAGGGTTGGGGAAGGAGGCATTGGAGAGGAGGAACAGTTCTGAATTAAAGACAATTTTAAATGCTTTTGTAGCTATTCAAACTATTAAAAAATTTAGAAGTTAAATACTTAAATATATTAATAATCTTTTAAAATTGAATTAGTTAAACACTTGTCCCTTTTAGCTTTACCCATCTGTTGAAATGAATTGAAAAATAGTACTTGTTATGAGGCTGCAAGTCATTCATGAAGATTGTCCTCTGTAAAGAACTCCAACATTAGAGCACAGTTAACAAAACCACCTTGTATAGTAAGCTGTCTACCACAGCTTTGGGAGTTTCATCAGAATCAGGTTTAATATTAAGCGAGACAGAGTCTGCAGAAGATCTGTGGCAAACTCGCCAAGAAGTTTGGAACAACCTACCAGCCAATTTTCTTATAAAACTGCACAACAGTGTACCTAATTGATATGGTTTTAAACGCAATGGGTGGTCATCACAAATATTAGTTTCTTTTTACTGTTTATTGCTTTCTTACAGCATTTTTTGATATTTAGAACTTTACTTTTGAAAGCATAATACTTTTATAGGCTTTTGCACAGTATTGTGTGTATGTGTATGTTGCTATGTGTAAAAATAGTGAGATAGTGTTGATGGGTTGGTCAGTTGTAAGTTCAGAAATCTGATGGTGGAGGGGTAGAAGTTGTTTCTAAAACACTGAGTGTGTGTCTTCAGACTCTTGTACCTCCTTCCTGATGGTAGTAATAAGAAGAGAGCACATCCTGGCTGAAGGGGATCCTAAATGTTGGATATACGTATGGAAATCATGAGCTTCTGACAGTTATGCAGATCCAGTCTTTCCTGGCCATTTCTATTATCTATGGTTAAAAATTGCTTTAGATTTAATCATGTAAATAATTTTACTAAATTAATGTTTATTTAATCTAGACAAATCTGCAGCAATTGAAATTGGGAACAATCTGATAAACAGGAAGTTTTTTAATCCACTGAGTGAAAAAGGATTTGAAGATAGTGACGCTCTGTACAGATTGGTGGAGGATGACTCTGCATCAGCATTAAATTCTGGAGCCACAGCAGAATATCGAGCAGTTTCCGGTATGTAATATTTTGAACTTTTCCAATTGTTATGAAGCAGAGGATTCATAGCCCAGCCTTTCAGACCGTGATAGATATTATTTAATTAGCATTTCTTATCTAAAATGTTGTGCAATGTTTTTCAGATGACACAATGTAATTTATCAACTTATAACAAAGAAAGCTAATTCTCTATAATAGTATCTGTATTTCTCATCCAACCATCGCCACCGTTCACATTAAGCACAACCAATGCTAAATTGGAAGCAGTTTGAGAATAGGTAAAATATTTACACTGTAAGATCACAAGATATAGGAGCAGAATTAGGCCTTTTGGCCTATTGAGTCTGCTCCGCCATTTCATCATGGCTGATCCATTTCCCTCTCTTCCTCTTCTCTCCCCACCTTCCCCCTGTATCCCTCATGCCCTGGCAAATCAAGAATGTATCAACCTCTGCCCTAAATATACGTAAAGACTTACCCTCCATAGCTACCTGTGTCAATGATTTCCCCAGATTCATCACTCTGTGGCTAGAGAATTTCCTCCTTATCTCTGTTCTAAAATGATGCCCCTCTTCTATTCTGAGGCTGTGTCCTCCAGTCTTAGACCTTCCCACCTTAGGAAACATCCTTTCCACATCTATTCCATCAAGGCCTTTCTTCACGATAGGTTTCAATTAGGTCACCCTTTGTTCTTCTGAATTTCAGTGATTACAGGCCCAGAGTCATCAAACACTCTTCGTATGACAAGTTGTTCAATCCTGGAATCATTTTTGTGAACCTTCTTTGAACTCTCAACAGTTTCATCACATCCTTTCCAAGATAAGGGGCCCAAAACTGCTCACAATATTCCAAGTGAAGTCTCATCAGTGCTTTATAAAGTCTCAACATTACATACTTTTATATTCTAGTCCTCTTGAAATGAATGCTAACATCGTATTTGCATTCTGTTCCACAGACTCAACCTGCAAATTAACCTTTAGGGACTTTTGCACAGGGACTCCCAAGTCCCTTTGCACCTCAAATTTTTGTATTTTCTCTCCATTTAGAAAATAGTCAACCCTTTCATTTCTTCTACTGAAGTGCATGACCATACACTTCCCAACCAACGCTGTATGCCATCTGCCATTTCTTTGCCCATACTTCTAATCTTTCAGTAGCCTCTCTACTTCCTCAAAACCACTTACCCCTCTACCTATCTTCCTATTGTCTGCAAACTTTGTAACAAAGCCATGAATTCTATCATTCATATCACTGACATAAAACGAATCAGTCCCAATACAGACCCCTGAGGAACACAACAGCCAACCAGACAAGGCACCCTTTATTCCCACTCTTTACATCCTGCCAATTAGCCACTGCCATGCTAGATTCTAGCCATGCTAGAATCTTTCCTGTAATACAATGGGTGTATTAAGCAGCCTCATGTGTGGCACCTTGTCAATGACCTTCTGAAAATCCAAGTACCTAACATTAACCAATTCTCCTTTGTCTGTCCTGCTTGTTATTTCTTCAGAGAATTCCAACAGATTTGTCAGGCAAGATTTTCCCTTGAAGAAATTGTGCTGACTACGGCCCATTTTATCATGTGCCTCCAAGTACCCCCAAGCCACATCCTTAACAATTGACTCCAACATCTTCCCAACCAGTGAGGTCAGACTAATTGGTCTATAATATCCTTTCTTCTGCCTCTCTCCCTTGAAGAGTGGAGCGACATTTAATCCAGTCTCCCTGATAAATATCTCATAAAGAATTAATTAAATGTAATTCAACAATAATTTGTAAGATTACACCCTAGATATTTTAAAATTCATCATCACGTTATCTCTACATAAATTATTAAAACATAGGAACTGGGAGGGGCAGCTAGTTAGAATATTGTTTGTGGTTTGAATCCATAGCTAATTGGTGACAAATCCCTATTGTAAGGTTGTTAGAATCTTGTAAGATAACCAAGCAGATTCAGCCAATTTAAAAGCTGGTAGTTTGCATCAAGCTGTTCAACAGAGAAGATGAATTAGTTCAGAATGTAGACTAAATCAAATTGTTGCAGCTGTTACAATATTTATGATGTTGGGATTAGGTTTCCAACATGAAAAGGAAGGTTGACAACAGCAGAATGTGCAATTTTAAATATTAAATTTAAAATTTCACCTCAGCAGATCTGTGTTAAATTTAACTTGTGATAGTGGTAAGGAGATGTACAGAATTTAGAATCTGTTAATTCCTTTTAATTTCAAACAAATGTCTTCACCCCAGCTACTTTTATGGTGCTTAGCAAAATTGCTTCAGTGGCTAGACTGAAATGTAAAAACAGTATTTCAGATCAGAATCTTTATTTTCTCTGTTGAACGGGGCTTCAGCTTTAAATTGCTGGCAAATAGGTGCTTTTTAAAAATATTCTTATTTTCTATACTGTTTGATGTCAGCCAGGAAATTAGCAAACAAGCTCTGGCAGCAATTCACAAGTTAATATATTTATTGTGGAGTGTTTTATTAGATATGTTCCCATATAGCTGTACTGAGCAGTACAGTTCTGGTTCATGTCTCTGGAGATGGCCCAGAGCATTTTGAAGCTAATTGTATCTTGCAAACAAAAGGAGCAAGTCTAATAATGACAAAATTTATTTTGGTGTCATTGACTGAGGGATTGATCAGGATGTACTGGTTAATACTACTTGACATACTACTGCATAATAACTTCAATTCTACAAGGTCTTAATTTGTGTAGTATACTTTTATGTGGCAGCTAATTAACTTCAGGAATGTTATAGTCTTTTGGAAATCTATATTCATCTACTGATTTGAACTACCCTTGTGTCTTCAGAGAGCTGCAATAAATGTTAAATATACCTTCAACATTGTGAAGTAAATGGACAAAAACAGGTAGGAAAAAGTGGAAGTAAGGGAAGAGATAAAAGCACAACTGAAATACAGCAGAATCTGTGTCTGTGACACAAGTATTTCCACCCAAAACAGAATAGAAAGAGCAAATTCATCCAGAATCAAAGTGCTGGCGAATCCTCGGAGGAGTTACAGTCACCCAATGTGTTGCCACATAACAAATCACATAACACAGAGAGGAAAGCAGAATTGATGTGATTTTCTGTGACAAGGTTGTTCAATTTAGGTGAAATTTTGGGATTCATGAATATCATTTTCTGTCAGAGTTAATACTATGTTTTGCCATTTTTTCAATGTTTGTTTCTTAATGTTAATTCACTGAATAATCTTTCGTACTTTAGCATCTAAACATTCTGAAGTTATGAGAGATTTAATTCTGAAGCTGTTCTCGGAACACATTACACCTGATGGCAAGGTTAGTCAATGCTTTTTCTAGGAAAAATTCTTGTATCTAAAATCCACTGTTTCTTATTCCGTTTGCCTTAACTATGCTCCACTTTCTTCACTTACCTTAAGAACTGCTTTAAAATGTTTACTTTGATTTGAGAAGCAACTACTAAATAGGAATTTCTTCACTGATATTTGATCACCAGATTGCTGAAGGAACACATTAACAAATAACTCTTTTTACTTGTTGTAGTTTGTGGATTACAAATCCATGGCTGATAGTCCAACCTTTGAGGAGTACAGCAAACTTGCAATACAGCTGCAGCGGCTGAAGTTTGATGATCTAAGCAGAAATGAGAAACTGGCATTCTTCATCAATGTGTACAATGCATTAGTAATTCATGGAATTATTAAATACAAAGCACCAAAGAACATGTGGCAGAGATATAAAGTAAGACCTCAAACGTTCAGTTTTTATTTTGCTACGAATATCAACACAAATGTACAGTAACACTTTCAATGTACAATAGGTGTGAGGTGCTGTCACATCTGAGCAGAGGTAGGGAATTGAGCCAAGTTACGTTGTTCAGGGACACATTTGTATAGATTAGTTTTGATGCAGTGTTTTCACAACCACAGTGTATAGTAACAAAGCCAAAAATAGTTTTACTTTACCATGGGCCATTGGGTATGTGCTGCATGAAACCTGCAAATGTTAGAAATGAGAACTAAATAAAGCTTCATCCACATCAGAGCAGAATGGCAAAATTATTTATTTTCTTTACCCAAAAGTAAATTAACATCTGGCCGAAGTATTGACAGATCTTAGGAGATGATATATGACCATACAATCCTTGTGTCGCCTCTTCATCCTCTGATTATTAACCCTTTATTCATTGCAGGAAAAAAAGCACATATCCTTTTCACCTGTTAGTGATTCTAAACTCTTTGAGAGAATATCCCTAGCTTCCTGGTGTAACCTTAATGCCTCAACTCGGCAATTATTCTAGTGAATCTCTTCGGTACCCTCTTCAAAATCTTTATTGCCCTTAAGTGGTCAAAACAGCACAACAACTGAGGATAAATAACTTTCTGTTATTTATTGAGTTAGCATATTCTTTGGGTTTTTCACTCCTTGTCTCCATTTCTAAAACCAAAGGCCAATATTACATCCTTACAGTCTGCTGCTCTCCATGGTCAACTCACTAACCTATTGTACCTCAGTAGAATTTAATCATTCCACTTTATACTTAACCCTGTATCCTTCAGGACCTGTTGAACCAGATATTTGCACAGACAGCTTTTTAAAAAAAAAAGAGTTTGAAAACTGCATTAATTTCTTTATTCTCGTGCTTAGCCTGGTGGGAGGAGAAATAATTTCTTCCCATGTCTAAATGGCAAGGTTAAAAGGACCCTAATGGCTGTTATGTATTCCAAATAAGAAATTTTTGAATGGATGAAGGACACTACTGTGGCTGACAAATGAAGCCAGAGCTAAAGTAATATCAAAAGAGAGGGCATACAAGGAAGCCAAAGCTGGTGGGAAGATAGTGGATTGGGAAGTTTTTAAAAACTTGCAGAAGGAAACGAAGAAAATCATTAGGAAGGAAAAGATGAATTATGAAAGGAAGCTGGCAACTAATATCAAAAAAGACACTAAAAGCTTTTAAGTATATAAAAGGTAAAAGAGTATTGAGGGTAGATATAGGACGAATAGAAAATGGCGCCGGAGATACTGTAATGAAAGATGCAGAGATGGCAGAGGAACTGATTGCATATTTTGCATCAGTTTTCACAGTGGAAGACATCTGCAATATACCGGACATTCAAGAGTGTCAGGGAAGTGAAGTATGTGCAGTGAATAATACGACTGAGAAGGTGCTCGGGAAGCTTAATGGTCTGAAGGTAGATAAATCTCCTGGACCGGAACTAATGCACCCTCAGGTTCTGAAGGAAGCAACTAGAGAAATTGTGGAGGCATTATACCGGATGACTGGAAAATTGCAAATGTTACTCTGCTATTTAAGAAGGGTGGGAGGCAGCAGAAGGACCTGTTAGCCTGACCTCAGTGGTAGTGAAGTTGTTGGAATCTATTGTTAGGGGTGAGATTATGGAGTACCTGGAGGCACGTGACAAGATGGGCCAAAGCCAGCATGGTGTTCTGAAAGGAAAATCCTGCCTGACTAACCTACTGCAATTTTTTTGAGGAAATTACAAGCAGGCTAGACAAAGGAGATGTAGTAGATGTGGTGTTCTTGGATTTTCAGAAGGCCTTTTACAAGGGGCCCCACATGAGGCTGCTTAGTAAGATAAGATCCCATGGAATTACAGGGAAGTTACTAGCTTGGGTGGAGCATTGGCTGATTGGCAGAAAACAGAAAGTGGGAATAAAGGGATCCTATTCTGGCTGGCTGCTGGTTACCAGTGGAGTTCCACAGGGGTCAGCGTTGGGACTGCTGCTTTTTTTGATGTACGTTAATGATTTGGACTATGGGATTAATGGATTTGTGGCTGAATTTGCCGATGATACAAACTGGGTGGAGGAGTGGATTGTGTTGTGGAAACAGAGAGACTCATATAGTTTAGGGGAATGGGCAGAGAAGTGACAAATGAAATACAATGTTAGAAAGTGTATGGTCATTCACTTTGGTGGAAGAAATAAATGTGAAGACTACTATTTAGATGGGGAGAGAATTCAAAATGCAGAGGTGCAAAGGGACTTGGGAGTCCTTGTGCAGGACACCCTAAAGGTTAACCTCCAGGTTGAGTCAGTGGTGAAGAAGGCAAATGCAATGTTGGCATTCATTACTAGAGGTATAGAATATAAGAGCAGGGATGTGATGTTGAGGCTCTGAAAGGCACTCACACGGAATGAGATCACACGGAGTATTGTGTGTAGTTCTGGACTCCTTATTTTAGAAAGGATATACTGACATTGGAGAGGGTTTAAAGAAGATTCACGAGAATAATTTTAGTAATGAAAGGACTATCTACCGTATGAGGAATATCTGGCAGCTGTTGGGCTGTATTCCTTGGAGTTCAGGAGAATGAGGGGGATCTCATAGAAACATTCCGAATGTTAAAAGATTAGATATGGGAAGGTTATTTCCCAAGGTAGAGGATTCTAGGCCAAGAGGGCACGACTTCAGGATTTACGGATGATAGAACAGAGATCTAGAGAAATTATTTTAGTCAGAGGGTGGTAAATCTGTGGAATTTGTTGCCACGGGTGGCTGTGGAGGTCAACTCATTGGGTGTATTTAAGGCAGAGATAAGTTCTTGATTAGCCAGGGCATCAAAGGGTATGGGGAGAAGGCAGAAGAGTGGGGATGACTGGATGAATTGGATCAGCCCATGTTTGATTGGCAGAGCAGACTCCATGGGCTGAATGGATTACTTCTGCTCCTATATCGCATGGTCTTATGATTAAGGCTTTTAATCCTTTTAATCAACACCTGTATCTGTCGACATCATTCATTTAGAATGTATGCCAGTCATCTGTAGAATTCAACATATTGAAAGCATACTGTCATTATTTTCTGCAAATATATTTTCTCACCAAACGTTCAACCATGCTCCTACCTTAAACTCAGTGGATTGATTTGAACACCCGAGAAAGCATTATTTTTATATAAAACTGGCAGAAATCCTTTGAGAACTTCAATTCCCACGGCCCAAAGTCAAGTGTGAACAGACATGAATTGGATTAAAGTTGAAAGTCTGAAATGTTAACAATCTTCTGCTTCTATAAATTCTTACCTGCTGATTATTTCCATACGTTTTTTCTTTACATTTCTAGTGCACCATAATTTGGGGGGGGGGGGGGTGGAGTACCTGTCATATTTGCTGTTCTTTCCCACTATTCACCATTCAAACATCTATTCCCAGTGACAGATCAAATTAATTACCCTATTTCTAATCTGATGCTGTGTTTGCAGTTCATAATGCTGCCTCCTCCACACTGTGAGACTAGCCAAAGATTTGCTGAATATTTCCAGAATTTTATACGTTAATTATACCTAGAATCCTAGCAACTTCATTTTTTAAACTTCACAGCAATATTATTGTTTCTGTTATCAGATGATAATGACCATTACTTTGAGAGGCAAAACTAGAACCTCATTGCAGCCTGGATACATTTTTGATATCATGTTGTAGCTACTGTATATTATGCAATTATATTCTGTGAAACTAATGAGATGTCTCTGCTAGTCATTCCACATCACATAGAAACAAGCTTTGTCTTTATTCTCTGCTGTGTTCCAAATCTCCTTTTGTAGGAACTTCTGCCTTTTATTCATTGCTGATTTAACCTAAAAGAAATATCTTTCCAAAGGTGTTTGCATCATTCAGTGTTATTTGCAATGATCCCAATCATAACTTGTGAAAAGTAAAAAAAAAACTTTGTAAATCATACACTTGTCTACACTAAAGGCTCACTCTAGGGGAATTCTATTTTGAATCTTGACAGTCTCATTTATGATCCATCTGTTCTTGTTTAGTAGTACAGAGGGTAACTAGGATATTTTGTTAAGCATGGTGAGGCAGAGCTGGGACGTAAAACTCTCCATTTCATGCAGCCAACAGAATAGAGATCTACCTGCTCTGTTCCAATAACATCATTCACTCCAATCGCTGGAAGAGCATCTCTATGCTAATATAATAGTTCTACTTTCTTTCCAGTGAGCTTGCTACCTAGTAACGAAATATGTTTAATACCACCATTGTACCTGTGATTTCATACTAGGAATAGTTCTAGCACAGATTTGAATCTAGGTCCTAGAGGTAAAAGACTTGCTTCTAGTAGTATGCAAAACCCAGTTCATCGGATGGCAAGTTTTCTAGTCAAAGTAACAAGAGGTCTTGATTATTCATTCTTTATAAAATGGTATCGTTTTAAGAAATTAAGTGTGGAAACATGGTGGAAAAGTACCATGCGTTCATTACCATTGTCTCTTGTCTTCTCAGTGAAGGTTCTAGTGATGTAGAGCAACACATCCAAGTTAATTTAATGATCATTACATTTGGATATTACATAAATTAGAATGATCTATTATTGTGTTAAAGGAAATCTCATTTGAAAACTATTTCCATGCCGTTTTTTAGTTTTTTAATACTGCAAGTTATGTGATTGGTGGAGAAGTCTTTACACTGCAAGATATAGAAAATGGTGTACTGCGGGGGAACCAAAAGGGCATTGCTCAAATGACAAAACCTTTTTCAAAGGGTGATCCACGTCTCAAGGTTAGTTCATTGTGTGTGTGTGTGTGTATTGATAAATAATTTTATGATAATTCTCCATCAGGCAGATAATTATTCTGCAAATTTATTTTTATTGGCTTAATTTGCTATTCCTTGAGTGACATTATTTAGTAGCAGAAAATGTGCTCTGGAATTGTGATGCTTGATGAAGCTGCACCCGGTCAGACTGCCAAGCCAGAGCTAATTGTACATGTCTATCTTCCTTAGCAACATCATCCAATCATCCAAGCCTGAAAGGCAAATGGAATTTGATTTGTATCCTGAGCTGATCTCGTGAAAAGGCATGTGAAATGAAAGGTTACAGACTCATAATTTAAGATCATCACCTTTGAAGGCAGTAACTATTCATCCTGGGTGAAGCAGTGTTTTACTTAAACTTTTAAGTGTATTTCCAGCTCATGGTGCAGCTCTGTCTGCACTGGGAGCTATGAACAGCAGATGAAGGGATTGCTTGTGTTGTTCGGCTGGCTGTTCAATCCATGCTTAGCTTTGTGTTTCAAGTCAGAGTCATGTAGCACAGAAGCAGGCTCATCAGTATGTGTCAAGCCAACCATCTTGTACCCATCCATACTCACCTAATTTAGCATCACTTGGACCATATCCTTCAATGCCTTGGCAATTCAAATGCTCATCTGGATATGTAAAGATGGAGTATCTACCCCCATCACCTACTCAGGCAGGGCGTTCCAGAATGCAGGCATCTTTCAATGAAAATGTTCTGCCTCCTTTTAAACCTCTTACTCTTTGCTCTGTGTATCCTCTATATTTAGCAGGAAACTTTAACTCAAGGCAGGGTATCTATCTACCCTGTCTATGCTGCTCATGATTGCGTATACTTTCATGCTTCAGCCCAGATAACACCCTGGTGAATCCTCTCTGCGTATTGTCCAAACCAGTCAGGCTTCTCCTATAATGTGGTTAACAGAACTGTACACAGTACCCCTGTTGTGGCCTAACCATGTTTAATAAATCTGTACCATTACCTCCTGCATTTGTATTTTTTGCCTTGTAAATTAAGACATATCTCATACTATCTTCCACATTCTCTACTTGTGCTGCCACCTACAGCAATCCTCGGACTTGTACACCATAGTCCATCCGTTTAACAGTCCCCAAGCCCTTGCCACTGCAATTGTGCTGCTGATATTAATCTTAAAAATGCATCACCCTGCTCTGGTCAGGATAAAATTCCATCTACTGTTGCTTTTCCCATTTTACTAACTGATCGATGTCATACCTTAGCCTATACCTCCATAACATGAATGATTTTGGTGTCACCTGCAAACTTAATAATACCTCTCATATTCATATGATTTGCAATCATAAACTGCAAATGTCCTAACACTTCCCTTGGTGAACCATTGGTCAAAGGCTTCCAATCACATAAGCAACCCTCCATGATCATACTGTCTCCTGTCATCAAGGCAATATTTGATTCATTTTTCCAATTTGTTGTGAATCCCATATATTTTGGACCAGGCTTCCATATAGGACCATCTCAAAAACTTTGCGGAGGTCCATGTAGAGTACTTAGCATAGTACAGCACTGGTACAAGCCCTTAGCCCATGATGTCTATCTACACTGACCATGATTGCAACTAAACTAACCCTATCTGCCTGCATATAGGTCATATCCCTCTATTCCCGGCCAGTTTGTGCCTTTCTAAATGGCCCTGACAGCACATTCCAGGCACCTACTTCTCTTCCACTCAGGCCGTTGGCTTCCAATGCTCCAGGAAAAATGTCCAAGTCTTTCCAGCCTCCCCCTTTAGCTAATACTCTCTAATCCAGGCAGCATCCTAGTGATCTTTATCAACACTCTCCCAAAACCTAAAATCCTTCATGTAATGCAATGACCAGAACATCAGAGTATGCCAAATGTGGCCTAACCAAAGATTTATAGAACTGCAACATAACTTCCTGATTTTTATACTCAACTCCCTGACCAAGGAAGGCAAGTGTGCCTTCAAAACCCTCATACCTATTGGTGTCGCTCTTGGCGAGTTGTGGACTTGCACCCCAATATTTCTCTATACGTCATTGCTCCAAAGGTTCCCACCGCTTTCTGTATACTTTACTCTGTATTTGAACTTCCAAAGTACAACACCTGTCTAGATTAAACTTCATCTTCCACTTCAACAATAATAGCAGAACAGTTTGGAGTTCCCTACAAAGTCCTAACAACTTCAAACAGAAGTGCTCCCAAGTCTCCCCTCCCTTATCTTGGCCAATTAGCTCAATCAACTTTATTGCTGGTTTGATGAGCACCATCAACATTTCACTTCCTCTGATCCCAATTTGCTGAGCATCTACCCCCTGCTTTTCACGATCACCATCCCCCACCTTCACCCCAGCCCCATAGAACATTACTGCACAGAAACGGGCCTTTTGGCCCTTCTTGTCTGTGCCGAACCATTTTTCTGCCTAGTCCCACTGACCTGCACCTGGCCCATATACCTTCATACACCTCTCATCCTTGTACCTGTCCAAGTTTTTCTTAAATATTAAAAGTGAGCCCGCATCTACCACTTCATCTGGCAGCTCATTCCACACTCCCACCACTCTCTGTGTGAGGAAGCCTCCCTCCCTTTAAACTTTTTCCCCCTTCACCCTTAACCTATGTCCTCTGTTATTTTTTCTTCCCTAGCCTCAGTGGGAAAAGCCTGCTTGCATTCACTCTATCTATACCCAGCCCCATTCACCTTCTTCAGCTTCCTTCCCCTCACTCCATCTAGATCCTGTATTTTCTATGAAGCATTTCGATTATTTGGAAAACAGAACATTAGGAAAGCTGCAAGCTCTGATGGTGTCTCCCTTGGTACTCCAAGGCCTGTCTTCACTGAGATATTTCTAACAATTCCCTGCAATTATGGAGGATTCTGGACTGCTTTAAAGTTGTTACAGTTGTTCCAGTTCTCAAGAAAGACAAGATGACCTAATGATTATAGGCCAGTCGCTCTGATTTCAGTAGTTATGGAAACCTTTGAACGTCTGTTGTTGGCTACCTTAGGTACACTACTGGTCCTCTTCTTGTTCCAATAGTTTGCTTATAGAGCAAATCCCTCAGTTAAGAATGCACTTAACTTGTGCCTTCATTATATTCTTCAACATTTGGATTTCCCCAACACTTGTATGAGGATCTTGTTTGTGAATTTTAGCTTCGCTTTCAAGCCTATTGTTCCAGAGTTGCTCAACAGCAAGCTAACCCAGCTAGCTGTACCATACAGTATCTATCAGTGGTTTACAAATTTCCTGACAGGCTTCTTCTTGACCCATCCAATGTCTATCGGCATAAGCACTCCCAAGGGCTGATCTTTCATCCCTCCTGTTCTCATTTTATACAACTGATTATACCTCTGCAGAGAAATCTAATAAAATGTCGGCGTTCGCAGATGGCATGGCTGTAGTTAGTCTCGTCTCTAATAATGATGTGACCCACTCTGAGAGAGATTCACCGCCATGCAGTGTGGTGTGCTCGTAACAACTTGGGAGTTTAATTGCTATCATGACAGTGGAAATGAGGATTGACTTCTGCCAACAAACCCCTACCTCCCCCTGCCTTGAAAATTAATGGTCATGCCATGTCTATGGCACATCAACACCTCAGGCTGTAACCTGATTAATTTTTACTCAGCCATCATTGACAATGGTTTAGTTTCTCGCCACCACCTCCCTCTCCAAGTCCAGGTTGCAGCAAGTGGTCACTGGCTGCCAGCCACCAGTATTAAAAGACCTATTCATCAGCAGAATGAAGAACAAAAATTTACTGCTGACTCCACCCACCCTAGCAGTCACCTATTTACTGAATTGTCATCAGGGAGACGCTACAAGTCCGTCACCACCAGGACTACACATCAACTACAAAGTTGCTTTCCTGTAGCTGCCCAGCTACTCCAAAAAAAAACTCACTCAGATTTAATAACATGACTGTGTCTGTAGAACATCTGTTAAATAGTCTCCTGTCCTGTTGATAATTATTAAGTCTGTTCCTATGTTCACATTTATTTTTGTTTGGTTATTAATGTTTGTGCGTGTGACCGTTCTACTAATTGTTGATTGCTCATGGCTGTTTGCACTATTGTCTTGTAGATTGTTGGTTGCTATTGTGTTGTCTTTTATGGTATTGACTTGTGTTTTGTGCTTGGCACCGAACAGCAATCAATTCTGGTATGTTTCACATACTGGCAACAGAGATTTTGCACGTCCTCACTTCATCTGCAGGTTTACTAATCACACATCTACATTTTTGTCCATCTTATTTGTATACATCACAAACAACAGGTGCCAACACTGCTTACAGACCTCCAGTCAAAGCTCAAAGTAAATTTATTATTTAAGTACATACTGTATACACTGCAAATACTATCTTGAGATTCATTTTCTTGCTAGTATTTACAGGGAAAGAGTAATACAATAGAATTTTACAAAATCATTGAGACTGACAAACAACCAATGTGCAAATAAAAATAATACTGAGAAGGTGAGTTGTAAGGAATCCCTGAAAGTGAGTCTGTAGGCTGTGGTATCAATTTAGGGTGTTGGTGAATGAAGTGATCCCCACTGTTTCAGGAGCCTGATGGTTGTAAGGTTATAACTATTCCTAGAACCTGGTGGTGTAGAACCTTAGGCTTCTGCAGCTCCTGCCCAATGGCTGTAGCAAGTAGAAGGGATACTTAGATGGTAGTTGGAATAACAATTGTTATTTCATTTTGAAAAACATTTCACTCATTATTTCATTAATTTAAGTCAGGCTCTAACTTTTCAGGCTGCATTGGAGGAAGTGGAGCCACTGATTCATTTTGCATTAAACTGTGGAGTCCAAAGCTGTCCTCCCATCAAGACCTACTCTGCAAAGGTTTGTTCCAAATACTATTTCAAAATGTTGCAAGATTCTCAGTATCACTTTCCACTGTCAGTACTCTGGCTTAAATTTAGAATGACGTTCGCAAATTCTGTTTAGGTTGTAACCACATAATTAAAAAGTTTTCAGTATTTGTATTAGAATTTTATTTCACATTTTAAATCTTGGCCTGCAAGAAAACTACAAGGCCATGGTGGGTAAACAAGCAGCCCAATCACTCTCAACTTGAATTAGCCAGTTGATAAACAGAATTAGAATATGGCTCTTCATGCCCCACTCCCTCGGCAAAATAATAATTTTACCCAATTTTGAGCTTGTGTTGTAATGCTAGTTAACCATTAGATCCTAAATCAAGCAAAAACAGCCAAGGACATTAAATGACACCAGTGGAAAGTACCGAGAACTTCCAATAAAATGGAGGCACACTTAGTTGTAGCAGCCTCTCTGGGTCCACCAAATTTATCTAAAATATTTGTCATGTCATTGCAAGAAATTGATGGGAATTGATAATACAAAATATTGTAAGTTCAGTTCATTGGCAAGACTGATGGCAGAGGGCCTGTGTGGATCAGACTCTTATGCGTGACGTTGCTGGTTGTAGCCTCCCAGGGGAGGGTAGTGTGGAAGAGAATGGGGGTATGGTTGGTATACTGGATCGAGGGCTGGTCCCTACTGGCCAGTTCTCCCATCAGTGCTGCTGTCCAGTGTTCACTCCCTGGAAGAAACTGGATTGCCTCTGTTTCTGGCTGACCCAGCAGGAGATGAGGAACCGCTGCATGTTTGTTCTTGCAGAAACATGGCTCCAGGACTAATTCCAATGCACCACCAATCTTGAGGGCATACTACCCAGGGTCTTGTGCTAATGTCATCTTGTGGCTGTGCGATCGGAACTATATGTGCTGTGTGTGACTGTATGGATTGTCTTGCACCTTGACCCTGGAGGAACAATGTTTTGTTTGGCTGTATACATGTGTCGTCAAGTCACTTTTTATTGTCATTTCGACCATAACTGCCGGTACAGTACATAGTGAAAATGAGACAATGTTTTTTCAGGACCATGGTGTTACATGACACAGTACAAAAACTAGACTGAATTACGTAAAAAACAAACCAGGAAAAAAACACTAGACTACAGACCTAAGCAGGACTGCATAAAGAGCACAAAACAGTGCAGGCATTACTATAAACAATAAACAGGACAACAGATCAAGGTGTCAGTCCAGGCTCTGGGTATTGAGGAGACTGATAGCTTGGGAGAAGAAACTGTTACATAGTCTGGTTGTAAGAGCTTCGGTGCTTTTTCCCAGATGGCAGGAGGGAGGAGAGTTTGTATGAGGGGTGCGTGGGGTCCTTCATAGTGCTTTTTGCTTTGTGGATGCAGCGTGTAGTGTAAATGTCATGATGGCGGGAAGAGAGACCCCGATGATCTTTTCAGTTGACCTCACTATCCACTGCAGGGTCTTGTGATCCGAGATGGTGCAATTTCCGAACCAGGCAGTGATGCAGCTGCTCAGGATGCTGTCAATACAACCCCTGTAGAATGTGGTGAGGATGGGGGGTGGGAGATGGACTTTTCTCAGTCTTCACAGAAAGTAGAGACGCTGCTGAGCTTTCTTTGCAATGGAGCTGATGTTGAGGGACCAGGTGAGATTCTCCGCCAGGAGAACACCAAGAAATTTGTTGCTTTTAACTATCTTAACCGAGGAGCTGTCAATGTTCAGCAGGGTATCTCTTTTGTTTTGTATGGTTGAATGACAATTATACTTGAACATAGAACAGGGTTAGGCTGTTTTTCCACAAGTAGCAGCCTCCTAATGGTTATTGGTACATGTGATGTGAGCCATTTTCAGAGGAGTTCTAGAGCCCTGCAAGTAGCTCATACCTAAGTTTAGCTGTTGCTTCAGTACTTGCGTGCTTCTAAGCAATGTACAAATGCATTTTTCAAGTGGTAATTAGGTGTAGTTTGCTAAATCAAAGATGCATCTTTGTAGGACATCGAACACCAATTAAAAATTTCAACTGAAGCTTTTCTTGATGGTGCTGAAAGCTGCCAAGTTGATGTGGCCAAAAAGGAACTTCGTCTGAGTCAAATTTTCAAATGGTACAAAGTTGATTTTGGTGGAACAGATGAAAAGGTAAGGAAGTAATCTGCAATTTTCATTTCCCGCCTATGTCATCATTTTCAGTGAACCATGTAATTGTACTTTGAGGTCACTTTGTTCCACAATATGCAATGAATGCTCACCCTGACAAGTAAATCCTACGCTGGCATGACTTCCCAGAATGTATTTTACATTTGACCAAATTGAAAACTTTGCTAATTCTTGACCTATTTATCTAGTTGAATAAGATCCCTTTGTAATTTTTAATAACCATCACTGATAACACCTATTTTACTAACATCCACAAACTTAGTAACTATGCTTTGTACCTGTACCTCAAAAATCATTAATATAAACAGACATCCCAAAATCCACCTCTGTAGTACACCACTTGACAAGGGACCCAGTCCAAGAAATATCCTTCGACCATCTCTCTACTTCTTATCATTGAGCATATTATGAATCCAGTTAGCCATCTCTCTGAGTATCTCAAGCATCTAACCTTATCAGAGACCTTGCTAAAATCCATATAGCTAGTGATTACTGCTTTTTCCTAATCTATCCTCTTGCCAAAACTGAGATTTGTCAGATACAATTTCCTACACACCAAACCTCACTATCCCTGACCAGACCTCGTCTATTCAAATTTTAATAGATCTTGTACCTCAGAATCCCATCCAGTAACTTTCTCAACACTGATATCAGACTTACCGGCCTGGGTTTGCTGCCTTTCTTAAATACCAGTACATTAGCAAATTACTCTTCTGGAATGTCAGCCAAAGCTGAAGCAAGTATCTCTGCAAGGGCCTTTGTACTTTCTTCCCTAGCTTTCCACAAGATTCAAGAATACAAACTTGGTAAGGGCCTGGGGATTTATCAAGCTTAATGTGCTTTAAGGCCACCAACACCATCTCCCTGGCAAGTCATATGCGGTCTTAGACAGCACTCCTTTCATAAGCTGTCCTTTTCTCTATAGTAACATCTGATGAACATGGTCATTAAAAATCTTACTCATCTCATGTGGCTCTAAGCATTGATTGGCCATGTTGATCTTCAAAGAGACTATTCTCTTCCTAGACAGCATTTTACTCTTAATGTGCCCGCTGCGTATCTTGAGATTTTCCTTAACCATGACTGCTGTTCCATCACATTTTACTGTTAAATGTACAATATTTCTTGTAAGCCATCAAGGAACTTGCTTGTTTTTGGTTCCTTAAGCTCAATCTGTACCTTTTTTTTCTAACAAGAGCCTGAATATCTCTTCAACCAATATTGTGTAAACTTGCCAGCCTTCTCCTTCAAGAGCATGTTTCTCTTCAATACTGAAAAGCCTCCCACTTACCAGTCTTTATGGGTTAAATATCCCACCTAATAAGACCTTTGCGTCCAAAATTGTCCTTGCTCCAGTTTGAAAGATGGACCAGTTCTTGGACAAGTCCTTTGTTCATAATTCTATTAGTTTTAGAATATTAATAGTTGTAGTCACTGAGGTCAAAGTGCTCCCCAACTGACACTTAAGTCACTCCATTATTCCTGAAGTTATTTCAAAACAAAGGTAGAAAGATTTCTGAGCATCAAGATAATCAAGTGACATAGAGCTAGTGCAAGAAAATAGTGATGAGATAAAGGATGAGATGTGTTTTCAACAAATCACAGAGCAGACTTGAAGGAGCAGTAAGCCATCTAGTCCTATGGCCCAGTAGCTGAATGAACATTAACAGTGGGGAAAATCAACCTTCCTTAAATTATTATTATTTAAAGATGCAACACAGAATAGGCCCGTCTGATCCTACAAACCACACCACCCAGCTACCAAACTATTTAATCTTAGTGTAATAGAGTCCTAGAGAAGTATAGAACGGTACAGAACATAGAGAAGTACATCATGCCCTTTGGCCCATCATGCCTCGACTTGCACCTATCCAAACTTCTCTGTAACATCAAAATTGAGCTTGTGTGCACCACTTGTGCTGGCAGCTCATTCCACATTCTCATGACCCTTTGCATGAAGTTTCCCCTCAGGTTCCCCTTGAACTTTTCACCTTTCAGCCTTAGCCCGTGACTTCTGGTTGTAGTCCCACCCAACCTGAGTGGAAAAAGCCTGCTTCCATTTACCTCAGTCTTGTAAAGTTCTATCAAATATTCTCTCAATCTTCTACTTTTTAAGGAATACAGTCTTAACCTATTCAGTG